>NC_135859.1:3887500-4005000 GCF_031162955.1 Sander vitreus
AAATGCTGTGTGGACTAGCCAGAGTGGACTAGCTTTCTGGCAAAGCGAGACTAAGAACACAATAACATTTTAGATGAGTAATCCAGAACTATAACTTGTTGAAAATAGCATGATTACATTGAAAATTATTCCTCGACTAAAAATCTCAAATGTATCTTTACCATTTCATGTGATGTGCTACTTCAGTATACAACTAACTAATGGGACCACAACAGATGAACATTTAATATCTGTATTCACATTATAGACACCACCGTTGACTCTCCCTAGAACAATTTGGCCACAATTAGGTCCAATGACCATACAGGGTCCAGCCATTTACTAGGTTTAGACCTAGTCTTGTTACACTGTTCTACTGGTGCTTTTAATTCAGCAAAGGATTTGCATACTTTTTCCATCGCTGGATACAAACCTTCGATTTCAGAGATCCTTTTTTCAGTTTCCTTCTCCATCACCTTCTGTCCAAACTTGATCTCTGCCACTTGAGCCACTTTCTCAGCCTCTATAAAACAAAGCATATTTGCATTTCCAACCTGTAGTGTGTGTAATGCACTTCTCCGTGATTGCTTTATTCTGTCTCTCTCACCTATCACAGCTTTGATCCTTTCGGTTTCGGCCTCCTTCTCCACGACCTTCTGTGTCTGTACAGAGACAAGCAGCTTTGTTTTCTCGCTCTCCCTGCAAACACAGACACACACTTTAACTGTAAAACCCCGACTGCACGGCTTCATGGGAATGCTTATTTTGTTGCTGTCTTTATGGCGTCTTGTTGTCTTCGGTCTGTAAATTTTAACCCGTACTAACGTCTTGCCGTTTCCTGTTGCTCTGGTCTCAAAACAACTGGCCAAAGGACTAGAGTTGAAAATTAGACACATTTACAGAAATGTTGATTAATGTGCATTGTCCTTATAAATAAATACATACATAAAATCAAATATTCCAATAGTAGTATGACTTTTTTTTGTTTTATCTGGAGCTCGTTTAAATAGTTTATAAAGTGGTTGTGCTGTTGTGGCTTCCATTTCTGATGCAGTGCAGGTGGCCTCTGTGCTGGAGTATTACGCAATACCAGAAAGAACTCATCGTCACACACTGTTAACAGCGTTCTGTCTACCCAAGAACAACTAGCCTCTCCTAAAGTCCATTCTCTACATTATTGTGATTGAGAAACGCCCCAGGCCTGGCTATCGGTTCATTCCCCTCACCTGGTTTCACCTCCAGCCCATTCCCTCATTAGTCCCTCACTAATATCAAGTCCGCTTTCACTTAGTCCCTGCCCGATTGTCATGTGTGTTAATGCTAAGCTCTCCAGTGTTGCTTACTGTATATTTGCCTGGTCTGCCTGTTCTGACCCTGTTTGCCTGTTTTTAGGACATTGGATTGTGCCTGCTTACATTATATGTTACATTACATGTCATTTAGCTGACGCTTTTATCCAAAGCAACTTAAAATTGCTATATATCAGAGGTCACACACCTCTGGAGCAACTAGGGGTTAAGTGTCAGGGACATTGGTTGATGTATCACAGTGGGAATCGAACTCGGATCTCCCACACCAAATGCATGTGTAATATCCACTGCGCCATCACCACTCTCTCTGGTTTGCCTGTGTGACACATCTCCCGGTTTTGACCCTGTCTGATCTGTTTAAGTAAACTGAGCTTTTCTTACAAACTCCCACCTGTGTTATTGTCATGCTTTTGGGTTCAAGTCTGCCAGTACCAGTGAATGTTTAGGTACAGTCCGGCAAACATGAAACCAGCTGACTCTGAATCATCCCAGACTGGGCCGCCGACTCAGGCCAACGTGACTCAATGTCATGATCACCATGTTACTTTTGTGGCAGAGGATGTGCAGCCAATGGCCGTCTATCAGGAGCGCACCGTGGAGTCTCTCCGTTAACATCTCCTTAGTCTCTTAACTGCGACACAGAGCCCAGTAACCACCGCTGCTCCCATCTCTCTGGTCCAGAAGGGGGGGGGGGGAAGAAGGAGATCTAAGGACTACTGAGTGGGTGAGAAACATTACCTACTGCCAAAACAAATGCTGAAGTTATGTTGCAACATGTGTTCCGGATGCATGGCCTCCCAAGTGAAGTGGTCTCTGACTACTCTGACCGTGAATTCACTTCTCAATTTCTTTTTTCAGTTTTGCAGGCTGCTGGGTCTGTCATCTGGGTTCCACCCCTAATCCAATGGGCAGGCCGAGCATATAATCCCGAAATGGAGACGGCCATGCGCTGCCCTTGCTTCCTGCAACCCTGCTACAAAACGCAATCCTTTATTACAGTATCACAGCCATGCCTAAGCACATGCTGCTGAAAGTAAGATGCTCACAGTCTGAGATGAAACAGCAGAGTTTTACAGGACTTGGCAGAAGGAGTTGGATGAGGTCTATTCACTTGGGAGGAAAACAAATTACACAACAGGCTTTGAGGGTCAGGGAACATTCCTTGTTGGGCATGGAAAAAAAATAAAACTCACATGAGCTCGTAGTTCCTGCGAATGCTCTCTGGGATATTGGGTTTTGTGACACGGACCGCCTGTGGTTTAGTGAGACGCACAAACAAAGACAGAGAAAGAAACGATCAATTCTGAAGAAGGAAGATAAAGACAGCGATAAAGACAGCATGAGTATTAAAAACAACATGAGATTCAAAAATAGGTTTTCACCACCAAGGGGGTTATAAAAAAAAAAGGGGCACTTTGAAAGGAGCCCTGAGACACAAGGCTGTTTTGTTCAAAGGCCCACTCTAAACTGTAGAATTATGTGTTTCCCAGAAATAACTTGTTATTTCAGCTGTTTCTAGAGTTTTCCAGGAAATATTAGGTTGGAGTATTAAAGCCAACTGAAGCATTGGAAGTGAAATGTGACTATGGGTTGTGGAAAGAGGTGGATTTAGTAGGGGGGAGAAACCAATCAGGCTCCTTTTCAAGTCATAACGTTGTCAACTGACAGTCATTCAAGGCCGGGTATGTTTACCGGCTTTGAGTGCAGTTTACCTGTTGCTGCTTCCAACGGTACATGATTGCTGGCTATACCAACCAAACTTTTTCTTCACTTTCCTGTAGCACGAGCGGATAGCTGACAGGAACATGACAACTGTTGTGTTGAAAAAGGTTGAGAAAAAAAGGCACTACCATAATGCTGGCTCTTCCGTGTGTACCCTTCATAAATTTTTTTTTTTTTTTAAAAATCCCAGCTTAAATTCACTCAGAGGAAACTCAATAAAAAGCCATTTTGCCGACACGAGATATCAAACAAAAGCCAGACAGACACTATATTAATACTATATACTGTACTTAATCTCGCTTCCTCCGCAGCGTTGTGCAGATAGGTCTCTATCTCGGAGTTGCTGACCGGGCAAAGAGAGATGTCTTCCTCAGACTCACCCTGGGTCCGGTTGTTTAAGTGTGCTGCTAACTTATAACATTACCCTCAGCAAAAAAAACAAACAACAGAGAATCAAATCAATACTGCGTTAACCGTCAAGCCCCACGCCTGTTTGGAAACACGCAGCGATATCAACATGCGATATCGTTGACGAAAAACACAACACTAAAATGTAGTCTTTATTTGCATTGCCTTCCACCTTTTCTTCTGCCCCCCTCTCTCTCTGCACACACACACACACACACATGACTGCGCGGCGTGTGATGGCTGGGTTCAGTAATAAACTAGTCAAACAAAGGTTTCTAAACTATTTAGTCTATTGAAAAAAATGACTACATAACAAGAACATTTAGAAATAAATAACTATTTACATATTAAACAAACCAGACTAGAAGATGATACAGATGACGTGTAGCTGTGCTTTGTCAACGAAATCTGGTTGGTTTGTCAAATAAAATGTATGGTTCAGCAGATAAAATACCTGATTAATGTTACCCAGAGCTAAAATGTTGTATTAAAGTGCTCATATTATGCTTTTTGGCTTTTTTCCTTTCCTTTATTGTGTTATATATCTTTTTGTGCACGTTATAGGTTTAAAAAGCGAATAAGCCCAAAGTCCACCCCAAAGGGACTTACCATCTCCAACAGAAAACACTGTTCACCAACTGCTCCAAACAGCTCTATTGTAGTCCAGCCTTTACTTCAGAGACAAACGTGGTCACTTTGGAACACACGTTATAATGCTCGCCTAGCTGCTAGCGTGGCACACCCTCATACTCTGCAACTGACTAGCTAGCAGTACTTACTGCGCATGTGCGACTCCCAACAAAGATGGAACAGAAGTGAGATGTCTCACTCTGTAGCTAAAACAGGGAGCTCAACACACAGGGTGAAAAGAGGAGCTGCAGCAATGTGCAGTACAACAAAAATATGGTGTTTTCTAAAAAATTAAATCATGTTAACCTATTCTGGTACAACCTCTAAATACAATTATGAACCTGAAAATGAGCATAATATGAGCACTTTAATAACTTAACCTTAAAACCATACTATGATCTATACAGAAAGTTACATGTTATTATAAATCTCAACCCTGTGCGCACCTCCTAACTCCTGTTAAATCATATCACACTAAGGCTATCCAAAGTTAATTCTTGTTCATTTTGGTTGTTCTAGATCATTGTTCATCATCACATAAAGTGTTTTAGTCTGTGTTTTGGGGATCCTAATAACTGTTTTGTACCATAACGGAATTACATGTCCGTGTTGCATTCATTACAATCTCATCTGAACAGATTTCTGTCATTCAAACAACTCTGGCTTGTAGTTTAAAACTTTTTCAGCACACTTCATAAAATATCGGATTGTATTCGGGCTCAAGTGCATAAATAACGTTAGCGGTAATGGGTACGGGCACGGAAAAAACGTTAACTGAAGGCTTGGGTAGCAACGATAAGCAACGATTAGCTCCAGTTAACTCCAAATATAGATCATCTCAAGTGGACACACTGCCATGGAGAAAAAAAAATGTCTTGCGTTTTTTCTTTTGCAGTTCAGATGAGATGCAGTTAATTTAGAGCTACATTGTGTAAGAATTTCTCCCATCTAGCGGTGAAATTGTATATGACAACCAACTGAATATTACTTTCTAGCCCCTCCCATTTCGAGCGTGTTTTAACTCCTACGGTGTCCAAACCCAAAATTAGCTCCTAGTATCTCCATCGTTTACACGCAGCTGTTCTAGCCACTCCAATATTAACTTTGGTCTTATCGCGTTGTCGTTTTAATTCTCTGTTTTGCTTCCCTGGCAAGTAATCTCCCCCTGGCATTCGTCACGGTGCCACTGAGTGTAAGAGGACAAAAGGCGGAGGTATGTCCCTCTTTGGACAATGTATTTTAAAGATGGAGGTGCAACATGGCGGCAGTCATTCGAGCGACTCGCTCGTATGTACTCCGAATGATTCTAAATGGCAGATTATACGCTTACGAGAATACTTAGATAGTTGGTTTAAGATTATATAACATATCTATGTGCTGACATGGATACATCCATCCAACATATCTCAATGTAAAGTCACATCAATCAGTTTTGCAAAGGAATAAATATATGCAGCAAATGTCAAAACCGGTCTGGGGCTTAGTTTTGGCCCAACTGGACCAGCGACAGTTTTGGTCTCAGCTGTTAGCTGCTAACTTTGTCTTGACTGCAAACTTTCTGGTGGTTTTGCTGTACCTGTATGATGAGTCCCGGTGCCATGGATGTTAGATCCTCTTGCAGTGTCAACTTCAGGTTTTCATCGATTTGGTCTGTTGGGGCGAAGTACGAGAAAGACACAAAGGTGGGTGGCTGAACTGATGACAATGAAATAAAATAAAAACTAAAAAGCAGAAACAGTTTAGTTTCATTTCAATGTCTCTACGAGTGGATTATGTCAGATATTTTAAATTCATTAAAGTTCTTGACTGGTCAAAACTGAAATACTGATACACTATCAGTAAATTGAAATGATTCAACATAATTCAAAGTAACATAGCTGAAAGGATCTTTCAGTCAGCTTACTGTAAACCAGAGATCTTCAACAGGGGGTCCGTGACCCCTAGGGGGGTCCTCAGAGTTAGTGCAGGGGGGGCCAAATTATGTTTAAAAAAATATTTGTTTTGAAAGTTTCTTTTTTTCTAAAATGAATATATGTATGAAAATATATCAAACATTTTAATAGCAAAGATAAATTGGCCTATAGTATTTGTAAAAAAAAAAACATTGAAAATCAGCTTACTATAAGTAGGGTAGCCAATATGGTGGCCAAAAAGCTTAAGGATTCCCTGTGCCTTCCACATGTATGTTTAACAATAAAACTTGATGCATAAATAATATATTAAGTCGCTTTTCCACTACATGGTACCTGCTCGACTCGCCTCAACTCTACTCGCCTTTTTTGGTTTTCCATTACGAAAAAAAAGTACCTGGTACCTGCTAACAGGTACTTTTTTTAGTACCACCTCAGTCGAGGTTCCAAGCGAGCTGAGGCGAGCCGAAAAGGTGACGTGAAAGCGACAGACGGGGGTGTCCTGAACAAACCCGCTATTTTTAAATGGTTTAGCCAGCTGTGTTTTTTTTTGCTGCCTCCAGCTTCATTTGAAACTAAATGTGTCTTCTGGCTACAACAACACACCTTCCACGTTCTGTGTGTCGCGTTAAGTCACGGCAGTTTCCTGCGGCGCCGCTTGTTTTACAGTTCTGCGGAGGCTCCAGGCAGAGCTTTCGCTATAGCCTACGTACACACACACGGCTGGCTCGACGCACACACCAGCGCACAAGTATAAACATCAGGCCACTTACATAGTATATGGCGCAAGCTCTGCGTGGTGCCTCCACAGAACTGTAAAACAAGCTCAAGTGGCCTGATGTTTATACTTGTGCGCTGGTGTGTGCGTCGAGCCAGCCGTGTGTATATAACGATGTGCATAGCAGCTGCTGTGTATAACAGGGCACCGCCCGTGTTTTAAAGAACCCTCAGTTGTAGGCTGACTACATGCTGTTTGTGTAGATGTATCATTAAAAAGAAACTGAGAGGTGTTTCAGAGTAGTTGTTAAGAGTACACCCAGTCTGCCCAGTATTCAACACTTACCAAACAAGCCGATGTAGACCTCCTGCAGCGAGTGAACACTGCAGAACTGGTTGAGCTCATGGTGAACCTTGTTGAATATCAAAGCTTTGTCGTAGTCTGCTGTGAAGTTCCTCACTATGTCGTACACTGAAGAGAGGGAAATAAGTGCTCAGTGAATCCACAAATGACAGCAAACGCAGATCACACATACAGTGGGGAGAACAAGTATTTGATACACTGCCGATTTTGCAGGTTTTCCTACTTACAAAGCATGTAGAGGTCTGTAATTTTTATCATAGGTACACTTCAACTGTGAGAGACGGAATCTAAAACAAAAATCCAGAAAATCACATTGTATGATTTTTAAATAATTAATTTGCATTTTATTGCATGACATAAGTATTTGATCACCTACCAACCAGTAAGAATTCCGGCTCTCACAGACCGGTTAGTTTTTCTTTAAGAAGCCCTCCTGTTCTCCACTCATTACCTGTATTAACTGCACCTGTTTGAACTCATTACCTGTATAAAAGACACCTGTCCACACACTCAATCAAATAGACTCTAACCTCTCCACAATGGCCAAGACCAGAGAGCTGTGTAAGGACATCAGGGATAAAATTGTAGACCTGCACAAGGCTGGGATGGGCTACAGGACAATAGGCAAGCAGCTTGGTGAGAAGGCAACAACTGTTGGCGCAATTATTAGAAAATGGAAGAAGTTCAAGATGACGGTCAAGCTCCCTCGGGCTGGGGCTCCATGCAAGATCTCACCTCGTGGGGCATCAATGATCATGAGGAAGGTGAGGGATCAGCCCAGAACTACACAGCAGGACCTGGTCAATGACCTGAAGAGAGCTGGGACCACAGTCTCAAAGAAAACCATTAGTAACACACTACGCCGTCATGGATTAAAATCCTGCAGCGCACGCAAGGTCCCCCTGCTCAAGCCAGCGCATGTCCAGGCCCATCTGAAGTTTGCCAATGACCATCTGGATGATCCAGAGGAGGAATGGGAGAAGGTCATGTGGTCTGATGAGACAAAAATAGAGCTTTTTGGTCTAAACTCCACTCGCCGTGTTTGGAGGAAGAAGAAGGATGAGTACAACCCCAAGAAGACCATCCCAACCGTGAAGCATGGAGGTGGAAACATCATTCTTTGGGCATGCTTTTCTGCAAAGGGGACAGGACGACTGCACCGTATTGAGGGGAGGATGGATGGGTCCTGGCTAACAACCTCCTTCCCTCAGTAAGAGCATTGAAGATGGGTCGTGGCTGGGTCTTCCAGCATGACAACCACCCCGAAACACACAGCCAGGGCAACTAAGGAGTGGCTCCGTAAGAAGCATCTCAAGGTCCTGGAGTGGCCTAGCCAGTCTCCAGACCTTTGGACGGAGCTGAAAGTCCGTATTGCCCAGCGACAGCCCTGAAACCTGAAGGATCTGGAGAAGGTCTGTATGGAGGAGTGGGCCAAAATCCCTGCTGCAGTGTGTGCAAACCTGGTCAAGAACTACAGGAAACGTATGATCTCTGTAATTGCAAACAAAGGTTTCTGTACCAAATATTAAGTTCTGCTTTTCTGATGTATCAAATACTTATGTCATGCAATAAAATGCAAATTAATTACTTAAAAATCATACAATGTGATTTTCTGGATTTTTGTTTTAGATTCAGTCACTCACAGTTGGAGAGTACCTATGATAAAAATTACAGACTTCTACATGCTTTGTAAGTGGGAAAACCTGCAAAATCAGCAGTGTATCAAATACTTGTTCTCCCCACTGTACAGGTAACGTGGCTCGGCTGGAGCCGACGTTGAATGTGTTTTTCAGTGCCAAGTTGTCTTCAGATGTGAAAAGACGTGAACAAGGAATTCAGGATAAATCAGTAGTTTGATGTTTTTGGCCTGTTGAACACTGGGGGTTTACCTGCTGATTGAACGAGGTAGTTCACCACTTCTATACGGTCAAAGTAAATCATCACTCCTCCACTGAAAAAAAACCAAACGCATAACATTGATTTATTTGATGGGCACTTTTATCCAAACACCAGCACAAGATAAAGGGTTTGCATCTTCAGTTTAGGTGATGCCAGTAGTTCAGATGTGTACTGATGAACCTCTGACCACTGACTCTGGCAGTCTTGGTGTAATACTTCACCCAAGGTATTGTGTGGGAGCGTGTAGGGTACAAGACGAATGTTCAGTGTTTTAAATCTGGAGAACACATCTGATACTACTTCAGCCAATCAAGACAGCAGACCTACCTTGTGCCGCATGGTACATTCTTCACCTCATCTGTCTGCAGCGTTGTCTGTGAGACAAAAACAGAGATTCATGTTTACTTTTAGTTTTTTTTGCTTCTGACATCATAATGAAAATACCAGACACACAATGTAAGGCTGGGAGTAAATTCATCAACACAGTATGAAATCAGACAATTCAAGTTAAAAGGTCCCATGGCATGAAAATGTCAATTTATGAGTTTTTTTTTTTAACATTAATATGAGTTCCCCTAGCCTGCCTATGGTCCCCCAGTGGCTAGAAATGACAATAGGTGTAAACCTGAAGAAACCTGGATTTCAGTTGTACATACAGGAGAAATCAGTTACGGGAAGGCTTTGTCAGTATGATGGGATACAACACCACTAAGAGCTGAATCAACATTCTCTACGACAGTGATGCCCAACCTTTTTGGTCTGAGGTACCTTGGTCTCGCTTTGCCAGTTCTTCCTCCACAGCGCTGCGGAGGAGGGTCTGGCTAGTCCACACAGCATTTCGGTATAGGAGAAACGTGCTCTGGTTTATTGGTATTTCTTTAGACCAATCACAATCGTCATGGGCGGAGCTAAGTGCCGGGTGCAATGATGACTTGTTTTGGTGGAACGTGTACGTTCAAAGGTTGTTTTAGGCGTGCAACAGAAAACTCAGATTGGATGGATAGTCTAGTTAGCTGTCTGGATCATAGGTGTGATTGGCAGGAAAATATATGGCGCACCTACCATGACGTGGCGACAGCACCCCCCCCCCCCCATATTTCAAGCGTGTTGGTTGGCTTCAGAAAATGGTTATAACCCAGCTAGCCACTGCCACTGCATGTTGTGCCATTAGCAGTAAAGCTAGACCAGGGGTCATCAACTAGATTTTTCCAAGGGCCAAATTTTTTTTTAAGCAGACACTCCGGGGACAGGACTTTCAAATAAAGAAAATAAAATGTATTTCTACCCAATACGCATATTCTTGTTCCATATTTTCACTTTCTTAACTAAATTAATGCTATGTATTAGTGTAAGCAAACTCCTAAAAAACATGGAAAATCCATAATAACTAGATAGGCTACTTAACTAGAAAATAGGTGTAGGTAGGAGAGACAGCCGGACGCGACGGGAGAAAGACGCCGCTGAGCTGGCCTGGACCTGGGCAAACCAGCCTTCTTTGATAATTCTTTATCGATCTTTTTCCCTCCCTTTGTAGAATTTCATTTTTTTTACTTCAAAGATAGGCTACCTAACTAATAATTATAAGGTAAAATAAATTCCTGTATTGAATTTGTGATTATTTGGCTAAAGAGTTCTATTTCTTTCCATCTACCTTGCTGACACAACCACTAAGCTTTATACAAATGATTGCGTAATGACGTCAAAAATAGGCAAATGAGCGTATGACGTCATCTAGCAACTTTTAGCGACTTTTGGAGCTGGTGCTAGTGACTTTCATTGGAAAAGAGTTGGCAACACTGCCAAGGCTGCCTCCAAGCCATCCACCTGTAGATTGTGGCGCGGATTGAAAGTTATGCCAGTCCTTATAAAAAGGCACATTCCTCCTCCGTGTCTGTTGCAATCGCGTCAGTAGATGTAATAACCTGGAAGCCCCACTTCACAATCGTGAATGGAGCTGTCTAGCCAGGTCTCCGATACAGCAATCACAGCAGCCTTAGACATAGACGCGAGATGTCCGATTTCATCCAGTTTGGGTAGCAGACTCCTTGCATTAACGTGAATAAATGCATCCCTTTCCGATTTAAAAAGGCAGAGTGAATCATAGTCTCTCCCATCCATACTGTCCTCATCATACGTTCTCAATTAATTTGTGTCATCAAATACATTTACGCTGCACATTTCCCACACACAACACCGGTTACAAACCAACGGAATATCCGACTTATTCCTTACTGCCCGTTCATACAATTTCAGAGCAATATTCCTGCACCTTATATGAACAAAAAAGTCACAACCAACTGCTTTGGCGTTTACTCTTACCACCTTTCCGCAGTTAGGGCAGCAACCGCTGATGCTAGGCTTCTTTTGCCGGTATTCCGCTGATTGCAAGTTAGTAGGGCCCGGACACTGATGGATATCTCCCGAAAGCAGTAGGCAGATTGATAATATTTTGCCAAAGGCATCGGGTCGCTGGGTTCCTCCGGAACTTGCTTTGAAAGCAGCTTTAGACTGCCAGGTGACCAAGGCAACACTGCCATATCCACAAAGTTTGTCAGCATTTACAGACAGACTACAGTTTTTGTCCAAACGCTCTATTTTCAGCTGCGTAAACGCATCATATTCAAAGCCCTCTTCAGAATTTTTAAAACCGTGACCAAAACTGCTTAAAAACACAGTATAAACTGATACTGCTACCAGAGCTCCAAACACACCTGGCACACTTGACGCCATCTTGTGCTGCACCAAATGCTTATTGGGTTTTGTTAAAAGGGAAGCTGATGTAACACAGTGGTAAACATGCCCATGTCCCGTTTTTTTTGGAACGTGTTGCAGGCATCAAATTCAAAATAAATGAATATTTGCAAAAAACAATAACGTTTCAACATTAAATATCTTGTCTTTGTAGTGTATTCAATTGAATATAGGTTGAGAAGGATTTGCAAATCATTGTATTCTGTTTTATACAACGTCCCAACTTCATTGGAATTGGGGTTTGTACATACAGCAACTTGAATTATCAATTTTGGTGGTGTGTCAATCAAATTAGCTTTGAGGCATGGCCTTTTAACTTCTTGTGGTGGATTATGATTAACTACAGCTGACTTCTCTGAGACTCTCCAAGACTTCTCTGAGCCCCTTTTTGGGGCTTGTTTGATACTCATCTACAAAACAACACAACGGGAAAGTCTAAGGAGCTCAGCATGGATCTGAAAAAGCGGATCATTGATTTAAATAGGTCAGGAAAGTCACTTGGAGCTATTTCAAAGCAGCTGCAGCTCCCAGGAATAACTGTGCAAACACTTGTTTGTAAGTATAAAGTGGATTGGCACAGTTGTGTCGCTGCCACGATCCGAAAGAAAACACAGGCTATCATTGGCTGCTGAGAGAAAAGTGTTCAGGATGGTCCAGAGTTAACCAAGAACCACCAAAAAGCAGGTCTGCGATGATGATGCGTGTTTTACATCGCCATGGGCTGAGAGGCTGCCGTGCAAGGAAAAATAGTTTGCGGCCGATCACATTGACAAAGAAAAGGCCTTCTGCAGGAAAGTTCTGTGGTCAGATGAAACAAAAATCTAGCTATTTGGCCACAAAGACCAAAAATATGTTTAAAATCAATCAAATGTATGTTTGGAGGAGAGTGGTGAGACCTTTAACCACTATAATAATAATAATAATAATTCTCAATAATGTCGAAGATAACATTTTCACTGAATATCTAACAGAAATTCAAATATATTTCAACTTGGGTATTTATTTTAGAATGAATATTTGAATTTCTTTTTTTGGCCAATGTTTACAGACCTACATAACACTAACTTTTCCAATTTTTTTGATGAGTTTGGTAAAGTGGTTGGTAGGGAAAAGATCATGATGTAGCTGAGGTTAGTAGGGGAGGCGGGTGCTTTGTCTCCTGTATGTGAAATGTGAAAGCAGGAGTTATTTTATATCATTCTTGTAGGTTGCTTAATCAAGCACTTTACTCCATGTATTCCATTATTAGACAGGACGACAGGTGAGACAGGAAAGTATGGAAAGAGGGGAGAGGAGAGAGAAAGTAAAGAGGCAGAGTAGGACAGCAGAGCAGAAGAGAAAAGGCAAGAAGTCTTAGAGCATTTTATTAAATGTAATTCGAAATCTACAATTGTGTAGAAGGGTCAATGATGTGACGCCCATTTTGTTGTGTCTATAAAAGGTTAAATTAAATGGAAATACATTACATTTAAAAAAACACAAATTACTTCAATATATTCTTTTTTTAGATGCCATATTTTAAAGAGTTTGGCTTTAATCAATTTTAAGAGAATAATTGGAGGATAATGGCTAAAATGTCTAAGTGGGGTAACCATCAAAACTTTGTACCAACATTTTTAGCTTGCTTAAAAAGGGCAAATTTCTTAATAAAAGATCCCATAAACTACTTTCTTCTACTTTTATTAAAGGTTATTATACGTTTTTGCAATATATTTAAAAATCATGCTTATATTTATTTAAATAATTTAGGGAATCCTGTCAGTCAAGCTAGCTTCCTCAAATATCAAGGTGGTGTAACCAGCATTCAATGTGTCATTTTGTTAAAATCAGCAAGAAGACCACATGACAGGAAATTACATCAGAGAAAAAGACCCCTGATCAGCATAGCTGCTGTATCACAAGGTAGTAACTCTCTGATAAATATTAGGTAATAAGACAGTGTTTTCTCTATGTTGATTTTGTAGTGTAGTGTGTGTAGTGTAGTATCAGAAATAGGGCAGACGCACAATGTAGTTGCGGTTGCCTTTTAAATTATCCTGCCGACATAATGCCGCTCACATTGCAATTTAACAAGTCGAACTATTCAGAGGTTATTGGGCCCGTCCAGTTTAACTCCACATACTGTTGTGTTGATGTAGTTTATTGTCAAAACGTTCGCTTTCTTCCGAGTCGACTATTAAACGAATAGCTCCACCAAAAACGTCACCGCGGTGGGTCCGTTCTAATTGGACAACGTTCAACTTGTCAGTTCTGTCAGCTCATCGTCCTGATATCAAACATCTGGAAACATTAAAATGGTAAAGTGAGTCAGTGTAATATAATATAAATTGGAAATAGTCTATAGATGTAGTCATACATGTAATGATAGTAAATAGTTGCGTTATATTACACGGAAAATTTAGGTTTTAATGAATTAGGCTACAGAATGCTTAGCCTATATGTCAAGATCAAATTAAGCAGACAGTGTACACGTGCTTTAGAGTGGCCTACCTTAATCGATAGGCTAGGAGACTGACAATTTACAATAAGTTGTTACGTCAATTATTATTTGGCAGCATTTATGCCATTTAAAACATACTTTAGTGAGTGGAAGGGGTGTCTTTAAGTAGCCTAACCTTATTGCTTTAGAGGAAATAGGATGAAAATAGGTGCAATATTACATTAGCTATTAAACAGTAGACTATTAAATTAACCTTCTCCGAAATATAGTGAACTTCGTTTTTCGAATCGCTATTATTCATTACTTATTTTTCAGATGAGACTGTTAAAATATTTCTCTAAGAAAAGGAAGACGCATTTAAGGGAAAGATAGAGCTTAGGCTATCTAACCCATTTAGACTATAGCGTATATACGTGTGAACTGGAGGGTAGCGCGCTGCACTTGAAAGTGCCAGGTGGGAAAAGTAAAGAAAAAAAAAAACCTCCGTGCAGGGACGTCACAGTAGATAGTCTACATCTAATTTGCATTGAGTTTTTTTCTGCTCAGATGCCCACAATGCTTTAAAAAAAAAAAAAAAAATCTGTAGTTTACAATGTAAGATTTACTACCACACTTAGCCTGGCTTTCTAGGATTTTCCAGAAAGAGACGGTCAACTTCCTGGCCATCAAAGACCAGGTACTTTTAACATGCATCTCATACTTGTAAAGCAGTACAACAAAATTCTAGGCTGTTCAATCAGTGCACATTACATAAAAAAAAACTTCTGAGGATTGTGTAACTGCCTTTATCAGGTTGCACTGACTATGGCATGCCTGAACAACATCAAAGACGCAGGTGCTGCACAGCCCCCTGGCTCATTCTTGGCCCAACTGCTTTGTGACCTGGAAAACCCTGCAGGATTGGGTGCATTTAACATCATCGATGAGGAGGAAAGGGAGAGGAGAGGTAGAGGCCAAGTGAAGCCCACAAGAGAGGTTCTTTGATCCCGGTACAGGACACAGGTACATTTGTTTTGATCAGCTGCTATGTAGTATCAGTCTAAGAAAAATAAAAGCCCAGTCTTAGTTTGATTGAAATGTTATTTCCACAGGAGTCAATCAATAAAACTTAATCATTTCATTTCACATGTTTAGGTAATGGAACCTTATCTTGATGGCCTCCAGGACAGCCTTGACAGAAGGTTCCAAAACTAGGGGTGCAAGCTATATCGACTCAATATCGCCATCGCAATATATCGAAAGTGTCGCAATAAGTATGCAATATTTTGTTTATATTGTGGAGCGCTGTGTCCCGTCCGTTGACTGTGTGGCTTAGACATCAAAACTGAACGAATTGGAGAAGAGAAAGAAAAGTTGTGTCCTGTTCTCTTTATATATTTCATACTGTACAACCAGTAAAACATGTCCTGTTCTGTAGACATGGTCCTCATTTATTTATTCATGTTGGACCAGTCCAATATGTCAGTTGAAATAAACCTTGTGTTGTAAGAAAACTTATATCGATATCGCAATATCACATTTTGTCAATATCATGCAACCCTATCCAAAACCTCAATATCATGGGAGCCCTTACGTGTTGGGGCCCCAAGCAGTCAAGGAGGATGATTCCATCAACTTGGAAAACATCAAGACCCTGTCCACCATATTCCTGCAACCACCGGACAGTCACGCACTGCAAGAATGGTCATCTTTTAAGCAGCATAATGCTGACTGGAGCATTCAAGGTAAATTAGACACAATTTAAGAAACTTCCCAAACATGACTGAGGAACCCAGCTTAATCGCCTACTGTCTGTGTTGTAATGTTTCAGGATATGGACCAGCTTACCATAATGAGCAAACTGGCATCCCAGCACGACGAGTGGTGTCAAATCTACCCCTCCCTCAGTAAGCTGGCAGCCATTGCCCTCACAGTGCCAATCTGAAGTGTCAACTGTGAGAGAGATTTCTCCACCATGAATAGGGTAAGACATTTCAGTGTTTTGCACTATTTGCACATTAACACTGTACATTTGATCTTTTATATATTATTACTGTATATTTGTTTTTAATATATATGTTAAAGTCTGGATAATATATGTTGTTTGTATATCTGGAGTTGTAACAAAAATAATTTCCCCCTGGGATTATTAAAGTATTTCTGATTCTGATTTATGTGAAATGAGAGATTGTTTGGCTATCAATATCCCTCACATCACTCATTTTTTTAAAATCCTTTTATAGGTGAAAACAGACTTAAGGAACAGGCTGCAGGGGGACCATCTAGCAGCATGTATGCTACCTAGCATCAATGGGCCACCTCTTTCTGAATTCCCCTATAACCAAGGGCAAAGATCCACTGAGGCAAAGATGCAATTTGTTTCATTATGACTGGTTTCATTCTATACTTTAGGTTTTGGTTTCCCTATGAAGAATTTGTTGTTGTTCGGAAAGACCTGCCCCCACTAATATAAAAACCTAAGTAAAACATTGAAAAACATTCTTTTGAAAAAAAATGTCTATTTAGTGTAACAATTATGTTTGTATGTTGTTTTGTATGTTACATACCAGAATACACACACACACACACACACACACACACACACACGTTTTAACCACTAATAAAGTAAATTGTTACCTCAAATATTTGTCATTGAAATGAAATTAAACGGCAAGTTCAATAAACTACTTTGACTGCCGTGCTTGATAGTGTCAGAAGGTTTTTTTTAACATCACGTCAGGTGGCGTAACTGGTTTGTGTCAAATGGGGTAACCAGTATTTTTCTTGAAAATATGATCATGTGCAGGTAAATTAATATTTGATAAAATGTTATACTCTACTCCACTGTAAAACACATTTTTTCAAGATTATTTAGAAAAGTTGTTTCCAGCACGTCTACCACTTGATATTGCAATAACAAATATAGTTTAAATTTAGAAGTAATCCTTTTTGGGTGAAATTGGTTAAGTTATATTTGTATGAGTGCACTCACAAACAATGTAGTGGATGAAATATTAAATATGAATCATTCCTTTGTGGTTACACCACTTGACATTTTAGGTCCATTTGGTCCTATCTTTATAAAAACTTAAACGAAATGCTGCAAATCCTATTTCAAATGAAATAAAATGTACAATAATACAACGTATACATTTTGTATACAACAAAACTCAAGGATGCCTTTAAAAAAGCTTTTTCGAAGTTTTTCAATTTTCTCATCTTGCCAACCCTTTTTTCGTCACTGACCCAGAAATGTGTCTGAAGCCCTTTGACTGTCAATGGCTTGTCTTCAAAAACTCAATTCAACAAAAGCATTTCAGCATCGCTGCTGGAAAAGATCCAAGGGGAAACACTGAAAACATACATCCTACTATGCATATATACTATAATATAATACTATTATTAATATTTGTTATGTTAAACTTCTTTGAACACACACACACACTCAATAAGAGTAATATGACTTTGTATTTCTGCACCCGATATATGTTGCGTATGATTAATTTTATTGCATGGTGTTGCAATAATTATTTTTCTTAGTTTTTTCCACAGGCAACTACAAAAAAATCCATTGTTTTTTGTTTAATCGTGTAAATGGGTCTTTTATTTTGAAATTTCATATATTTGATGACGTCTCATAACCAGGAAATCCTGTTTGCCCGCCCCTTTTCTGCACATGTGCCACACTGAAGGTCACATTCCAGTATCAGCCAAAATGTAGTTGTTTTTTTTAAATTTTAGAAGCATTTCTCTGAAAAAAAAAAAAATCCAACTGTTATCTGGGGTAAGTAAACTTTCAATTTTCATCATTTAAACCAGTTAAAATGCAATATTTTTTCTGTGAAAAGCCAAAATTAATTTGTTGCCATATGGCAACATTATGCAAAAATTGAAGTGAAATGTGTCCGTTCAGCCTAATGGGCTCAGATTGAGTTACATAACTTTAGGCTACTCTGACACTGTTTGCAATTATTTATAATATGTCAAAAGGATTATGTTATTTCAGCCATTTTGTAATTAATATATTATCTGAGTTATTAATTACACACTAATGTAAATTAATTGCTAGCCTCGCTAATAAAAAAATTGTTATTCCAAAAGAAATCATGTTGGCTCACCCAAATTATCGGTTGGTCCACTCACATTTATAGTCAATATACCCTTCTAGTTTAAATAGGGATTTCCTACAGGAAGATTATGTATCAGAAATATTTTTTTCAGTGACCATATAGTTCAATAATTGTAAGTGTAGTCAGTGTGTTCTGCTTATTTTGTCCCTTCAGTCAGCTTGAATCTGTTGATTTTCATCCTTGGAACATGGAAAGCAGTTTTTTCTATGGGCGAGGGAGAGGTAACGGAGCAGACTTAGCTCTTCCAAGAGAGGAGAGTGAGGATGAGCCAGGAGCCAGCGATTAATGATTTACCAGAATTCCAGAAGGCAAAAAACCGCTGTTGGCACTCAAGTAGAACAATTCCCCCAGTGCCATCCTGGAAAGGCTCTCTCCCAGAATCAGTGGAAATATTAGAGCCAGTGGATTACTTGCATGCAATTGAAAATGCCAGGGTGCAAAATGCCAGGGTGTAAAGGCATAGTGAGAAGCAAATGCTCCAAATGTGATGTCTTCCTCTGCATTACCCACGAGTGCAACTGCTTCGTGGCCTTTCATCAGGGGTAACACCTGGGTTAGAATGCATTGTGTAATGTGGATTTGTTGACATTGACCATAACATGATTTTACTGATGACCAAATGAGATGAATGATATGAATATGAATTTTATAATATTAAACTGGAAATAAACTGTTTTTAAAATCAAGTAAATTGTATCCGTGTGTCTTCTTTCAGGTGCATATAACGGTCTGTTCTTATTCATAATCATCGCAAACTACAATTAAAACTAAACTAATTTCACTGTCAACACATTGGGCTATACATTTTAATAAATATAAGTTGAATTTTTTTCATTAAAAGCAAGTTTTTAAAGAAATAATGGCTTTTTTGGCACTTTCCACGAATGCGCGTCGTTGCCATATGGCAACAAATTACCAACTACCCGCCCTTTAATTGTTTTGTTGTTGTCGTCATTTTTTTAATTTTTTTATTTGCATTATTTAAGCAACCTGGAGTCATAAAAACACATCAAGACATTTTTACCATGTTTAAAAAATAATTCTTGCAATAGAGGGTTAAGTGATTTGGGATTTTAGGCTATAAAAAATGTACTTCACTTGACTCACCTGAACAGACTTGTAGGAGGTGATGAATGGAAGCATAAGATGGAAACCAGGGCCGCTGGTGATGGTCAGGAGAGCCCCTCCCCTGCGAGACACACACACACACACACACACACACACACACACACACGTTACATCTTACATTGAATATCTTACGTTGTATCTTACACAGAATAAAACTCTCTCTCCTGGGGTGACTTTTTTTTCTTGTAATGAATAAAACTATTCTGTTCTCTTATGTGTGTTAAGGTCAATTAAAGATTTGGATCTTGGCCAAAATGATAAGATTTGAGTTAGACTTTATTGATGTGCCAAGGAGGAACTGTTAGTGTTAGTCAGTGTTAGCAGTTAGAACTCAGGTGCTGTCATTGTCCCTTATGCTACAGGAAGTACAGACATTCCTTCCTTACTCATTTTTCCAGAATAATTTCTCATGAAAAAGATTAAGTCTTTATTCTTGGATTACACTATCGGTTTTGGTTTCCCTATGAAGAACTGATTGTTCTTCGGAAAGACCTGCCCCCACTGCTAAAAAAAACCTGAGGAAAACATTGAAAAACAAACATTCTTTTGAGAAAAAAAATGTGTATTTAGCGTAAAAAATATGTTTGATTATTCACACCAAGGCCATATGCTGATATATGTGTCCATTATAATGTCTGACAAATTTTATTTTACATTGAAATGTCATGAGGAGTCAAATGGTGTAACCGGTTACACCATTTGACTCCTACTACAAGCCTCTCCATTTTTGGCCAATCTTTTCAAATATAACTAGTTCAGTTATTGGTTCAAGATGTTATATGAACTTAGTTACTAGTTAGAATAGAGGTGCAAGGAATCCAGGATTCAGCCGAATAATGGTTAGTGGAAAATTGCCAAACAAAATTGTCACTCATCTGGCGATAGCTATGTGCTTTCCTACGATGTGAAAAGAGCGTGTGAATTCAACATTAAGTTGTTACATGCAACTATTTTAGAGGCTGTGGATAGGGCTGGGACGGTATGGCTCACTATCCTGACTCATAAGAGAGTCCAGTCTTAGTGGCAGCTTATCATTTGTTTAAAGAGCCCTACTGAAAGGCATTACTCTGATATTTACTGCATGTCTGTGCAAGTAAGAGCACTCTAAATACTTAGCACCTGAGAAGACACAGAGGCACACAACAACAGCTGGCTTTTCTTTGCAATCTTAATGCCCAGGTATTTATAGTAGTAACTGTTTAACAGTTAAGTTGCCTATGGCAAACACCTTTGAAGCAGATGCTCTCTTTCATTATAGTCTCCGTTTTACAGCAGTCTAACACACTAATGACTCAGGCACAACATAAAAAACAACGTGTCTCACCTGTAGTAAACTCCAGTGTGTCCCTCATCGATCTTGTGCACGGAGGATAGGAGTGCTGCTCCACCGAGAGCGGCGATTACTGCGAGTATGACACCCCACTGGGCCATCCTGGCAGGCTGAAACAGAAGACAGCATTTTTTATATTATTTTACCTTTATTTTTACGGGAAAGTCATTAAGAACAGGTTGTTATTTACAATGGCAGGGACAGGGGGCTAGATAATAAATACATTAGAAATACAGTTTAGAAATTACATCAAATACTATTTGAAATACTACACAGAAAACAAACGCTTATAACCAGTCCTTCCAGAATTTTTTTTTTGTGATTGATGCGGGCAAAAATCCTTGATTATGCGTCACGTTTTCTTAAAAAATGCGATGGAATATGCGGGATATTTATGTATTGTACTTGCAAAAACTGCGGTTTCATCGTGGCTTCATCGCGGGGTCTGCAGCTTTTCCATGATGTTCACGTCGCGTAATTACGTCACTTCATAACGTTCCCATGGCAACAGGGGAAAATGGCTGCTCTTGTGTGAAGTAAACGCAACATTTTTCAACTTTCTGCTATGATATCTGTGACTTTTTTGCAACAAAAATGCGGGGATTATGAAATCATGCAAGCCCCGCATATTTTGTGAGGAAATCGGCAATTTATGTGGCGAAAGTGCGGCAGATTTGAAATAATGCGCCCCCCCCCCCCGCATAAATATGCGGACTTTGGCTGATTATGCATTGAATTATGCGATCGCATAATCACGTTTTTCTGGAGGGACTGTATAATGAGATAAGTGCACAGGTACACGGGTTAGTAAGAAACCATTCAAATATTTAGCTGGAAAAATGATTATGTAGAGAAGCAACTGCATATGTCCGTGGCTATGATAGGATGGTTTTGAAGAATAAAATGGAAATTAGTTTGTCCAGTTTGAGAATCGTTTGCAGAGTGTTCCAGTCGCGAGCGGCAGCAGATTGAAAAGATGCGAGAACAGAGGCAGAGTTGGTTTTGGGAATGCTTAATTGAAGATGAAGTGAGGACCGGGTACTGTATGTGACCGACTTTGGCTGCAGCAGGTGACCTAAGTTAAGGAGGTGATCGGCCAAGAAGGGCCTTGTGAATGAAAGTGAACCAGTGAATCTCAGGACGAATGTGAAGGGAGGGCCAGTTGACAGATGAATGCAGGGTGCAGTGGTGTGTATTGAAGGGGACATTTGTGGCAAACCTGATAGCGGAATTAGGGCTGTGACGGTATAGTGTTGTTCTTACGGTCTTACGAGACTAACATAAGTTAGCGAGAAAATTAAGTGAGTGACGTCAATGCCCGTGTGGTCGCGCAAGGAGAGCGAGCGGTAACGGACAGTAGCGTATGAGTGCCGCTGTGAGGAAAAGCACGGCAGCACAGCGGTCTAGCAGCCGAGCAGACAGAGAGACTCGGCAGTCTAACCGCTAACTTGTCGCTCCCTCTAATATAACCAATATAAGCTGCTCCGTTTATGCTACAAAACGTGCACGTTGGCTGAAATTCAACCGTGCGGTTTTGTCGGGATTAAGCTATAAGCAGAAGGACACGCTAGCTGCTAGGCTAATGTGCAATGGTAAACACTGCAGCGTTAACGTTAATGTGTCCACGTCCACCTCAGCTCAATGGACTGTCCATCCTCATGTGCAAAGTTGAAGTGACGAGCAACTTATGTTTTTTTTTTTCCTCTCCATACACTCTTGAATGTAGGATAGAAGGCAGTCGATTTTTGATAGAGCGGTCTTGCAAGCAACCCTGTATATAGTGTCACCATAATCTATAGGGCTGTAACGATATGTGATATGGAACCAAAATCGCGACACTCAGATCCACGAACCTGTGAGAAGCCAGAATCGCGACACACCCCTTCCAACTCCCAGAGTTATCCTTCCTGTCCAGATCCAATGCTACCACATCTTTAAATAATTATTAGTATTAGTAATTTTGCTGTCTTATCCTAGCCCTCCTAGGAACTCACCATTGGCAGGGCTCAATCCGAGGGGCGGGATAAACGGTTGTCTTTCAAATTCCCTCTGCACGCAATAGGATAGCTCTACAACCAACCAGAGCAACGCTAGCTGATAGATTCAACTTTCTTTTTTTTTTTAACAATGTGTTTATTGTTTTGATTATATAAGACAGGTAACAGAAAAACACTTTTCCATTTCGTCAGTCATTTCCCACCCCAACAAGAGAACACATCACTCTCCTCTCCCATATAGAAATACTCAAAAGTCTCAGAAGAGAATCAATCTAAATACAAAACAGATATTGCAAGGTACCCTAAAACCAAATATACATTACTGTACTTTACACATAAAAGTTACATTTTCCAGCAAGACGCTCTATATAAAAAATTAAAAAAAACACTAATACATAGTTACACCTCCTGTAAGAAATGACCAATATTATTGTTGTTAATGTAGTACTTAAACGGCTTCCATATTTCTTCATATACTACTACTGTAGAAGTTTGGTATCATTCCGGGCATTATTAGTGGGGTAATTTACGAGATACAAACATGGATCCATTAGCGCCTGCACTAAGCTAACCAGCTGATAACGCTAACTCGACCAACGTTATAACAAGGGAAAAAAGCTTATGGGGGGTGTTGTTTGGTTCGAGGTCAATGTGCAAAGCATCCCAGGCTGAAATTACTCCGAACCATCACTCTAACGTTACTGATGAATTTGTGGATTAGCCCAGAGTTGTTAACTGTGGTCAAAACAATCATACTAAAAATAACTGAGTGTGTTGAACGATGTCGTAATCTTATGTTACCCACCAAGAATTAGCTAACGTTATAGACCAAGCCTTAGCATTAGCTACTGGTCAACCAGCACCTTTACAGTAGGCTAACATTAAAGCAACACCAAAGCACTCTTCCTCTTCCGGTCGGCGGAGCTGTGTTGATAGACCTCGGCAGTGCTGTAGTGCATTCACTGATTTATTTCATATAAAAATGTGACAGCAGAGAGCCGAGACCACACCAAATACACATAGGATGCTAAATATATAACTATTTACCTCATAAAAACAAACACTCACACAAGTGCTTGTGTGAGTGTTGTGAGCTCCCCTCTCTCTGGCTCCCTCATTACTCAATATTTCCCACAATGGGTGTTAGTTAGCCTAGATATTCCCTGTTCCATGGAAGTTTAAACACATTAGATTGATGATTATTTCAGTGTAAACAAAAAAAAGAGAGAGAGAGAGGGAGAGCCTGTATGAGGCAATAATACAGTACACTGACAATAACAATACTTTGTTTACATTTCTGAATGGGCATTTGTTAAGCTCCATTCAATTAAAATGTGACCGTGAACTAAAATAGAACACCACATTGTAGTTTCTGTATTTATTACCAGAGCATCTATCAGTAAAACGGTTAGCATGGGGGAAATGTGAAAAATTGCGTTGCAGGTCGATTTAAGTTGTGCGCCCCTACATTTTCTGCCTGTGCCCCTACATTGTTTTTGTTTATTATTTATTATTAGTTTATTTGTCAGGGACAATGCAGCGCACATTATTACATACGTAACTATCACAGTCAAAGTAGGTTGGTAAATCATTCCAAAAAATGGGTCCCCATCACTGAAAAACATGACTTGATGGTTTTGCGCCCCTCTGCTATGCAGTTGCCACCCACTGCTCCCCTAGTGGCCACTCTCCTTGTGTTGGTTTTGGTCACAAAAGGACAGAGTACGGCTGGAGCTAGATAATTTGCACATTTGAAAGTCGGTTTAAGAAAAGAAAACTTAATAAAGCTATCAAAATGTAAAAGCTTGTATTTCTGTACTATCAAACAGTGGTGCCACACTGTCGGTCTCTTATCCATTATTTTCAGTGCCTGTTTGTATAATGATATGATGGGTTTGACTGTTGTCTGGGAGGCTTGGCCCCATGCAGTAACACTGTAGGATAAGTGAGAGAGTATCATGGCATGAAAAAACAATAAAGCTGCCTTAACCGGTATGTAATGCCTCATCATTCTGAAACAGCTCAGGTTTGTCCGAACAGTCTTACAGTTTAATGCGTTTATTGAATTTGAGTTGGGAATCCAGAGTAATACCTAGAAATTTAAATTCCTCAACTTGAGGCCTCTTGGTTAGGGGCTACAATGCTCCTAGTAAAAAAAGTTAAGTCTGGAGCCTTGTTACACACGTTCCTGCCTTAATTAAAATCTAAACCCTCCCAACCACAAGTACGTCCTGCACTCAGTCCCTAGCTTGTGTTGGAGTTGGCATCTTGCTCACTGGTTTATCTCCTCTGTGCTCAGGCTTAGCCCGGCATCAGATGGGACTCAGTGTGACTGTGTAACACTTAAAGAGGATTGAGGCTAAAGTACGAAAACCCTCTTGTCATTGGGGGTGGGGGTGTTGGGGGGTGTTGGGGTGGGTAATCGATCACGCATGTATCGTGATTCTTTTTTGCGACAATTCTTTTCCCTGGAATCGATATTTATTTTATTTTTTATTTTACCAATGATTCACTGAAATATTTTCAGGTGCCGACCCATGTATGTAGGGGTGTGAATCTTCACTGGTCTCATTTTGATTATTCTGTCAACGATTCAAATCGATATCACGATGCGTCACCTCCTCAATATTATTATAGATTGCTACACATGGTTTTCATCAACACTTTCAAGCAGTCGGATACATATGAACTCCCCTTTTTTATTGTATCTGCTCTTAAAATACATTTCCTGAATATAGTGGAGTCTGAACACAGAAGACAACAGACAAAAGGCTAAAAACAACAAAAAAAAGCAGAAAACCGGAAAATCAACAAGTAACATCAGTAGGCAATAAAGGATTATGGTCTGTAAAAGCGTCGATGCAGAATCATCCACGTCGCAATGCAATTATTCATTTCAACGGCCCTATCGTGAAAGAATCGAAACGGGACAAAAGCATATCGCCCCAGCCCTACTTGTCATATATAAAGTGAATCTGCCAGTAGCATCTCAAACAGTATACACATTCACTTATATGTGATAACCTTGATTTTAGCTAGTTTAAGCTCAGAGTTGGATGAGGTGCTGTTAGTTTTGGTTGGTAAGGATTTGCAAAGATACAATCCGGTGACCCTGCTGTCTCAACACTGGACTCGTCTCATACAACTTCCCGTTTGTGTGTTAGTTTAAATTAAATATACATTCTCGTTTCAAAGTATGACTTTGACTGTATTCGGACTTTGTTCTTTGTAAGACACCGGTCTGCAACTAAAGTGCATTTGCTTTGATGCTGGTCGTATTTTTCTTGGGAAGCGATTCTAAATTTGAAGGGAAGTAAAATGTTTTACTTAGAATCAACGTATTTGCAACAAGAAATGTATGCCCCGGCAACTACACGTTAGATAATGTGTATGTGAACTACCGACGACCTGCATGGACAGAACGGAAGGCAAAGTCACTAAAGTGTTAAGTTAGAACTGTTTAAAATCTTGTACGAATAGAAAGGATTTACTGGCAATTTTCAGAATACAAATTATCGACCAAACTGAATCTTAAAGTCTTGGAAAAGTGGCGGACACAGCTTCCTCTGCTTCACGGAAACGACTAACGTTACAGCCACGGCAGTTCAAAGTTTAAAGTTAACACTTATCAAAATACTGAACAAATATGTTAACACACGTATGCCGAATGGCAGGGGGACATTTAAAGATTTGTATACAGTCGTAAAATGTTTAAATTATGTAGAGTATGTATGACTTATTAGAAAGTGAACTTAAAATATCCAAACGTTTGAACCTGATTTGGTTCAGAGGGCTTCGGAGCTAGCTGCGATAGCATAACGTTAATGTAGCTAAGTTACTATATTATTATTGCTGCCTCAAAATGAGTCGCCTTTTCCAACAGCAGACCGGTTTAACGATACTATCAGTCACCTAACGCAACGTAACGTTAGCTAACGTTACACTAATGTTGGCGTCAAAACATTAGACAGCGCCAAATATTGACTAACCTTGGCTAACGTTTCAAGTTAGCAAAACAATATTAGCATGTCTTAGCTCGTTTTGACAATTCACTGTTATATTGAACAAAACGGGGTATACCAGAGACTTTGTTTGAATTGACGATAACATATATTTGTATTGCCCTGCAGGTCTTACCTGTTAATTTACCGGAGAGGGCCACGAACAACAGATAAGAAGCAGGCACCTGCTACCTTCTTCTTCTTCTTCGGTAGAGTATGAGAGTGTTTGCCGTCTAACTTGTTGCATTAGCGCACCCTCGTGGGCGACCAACAGCGTCTGTCGTTCGCATACAGTGCTAGTCGACCACCTTTGTGGCCGCTGTTGGCCACGGTGGCCGGAGAAACAGAGGCAACTATGATGAACGTGTTTCTTTAAAATTAAATCAACTGATTTCGAGGTTCACACTGCCAGTATGTCTCTGGAGTGTTGGAAGAAACCAGAGTACCCAACCCAAAGTAAACCCACAGCAGCACCATGCGACAAATGTAAAACTCCACACTGCTTGATTTCCATGACAATGCCCAGTCTCTGCACGGGGTAACATAACTATTGGCCAAAGGGAGATTAACTATCAGTTAAAGTGCTCATATTATGCTCATTTTCAGGTTCGTAATTGTATTTATTTAAAAAAAAAACAAAAAAAAACACCATATTTTTGTTGTACTGCACATTGCTGCAGCTCCTCTTTTCACCCTGTGTGTTGAGCTCTCTGTTTTAGCTACAGAGTGAGGCATCACACTTCTGTTCCATCTTTGTTGGGAGTCACACATGCTCAGTAGCTAGGTAAGGACTACTAGCCAGTCAGAAACAGAGTATGAGGGCGTGCCACGCTAGCAGATAGGCCAAGCCCCCAGGAAGAGCGCCATGTCATAAAGCCACCATGGGCTTAGCGGATAAGGGTGGAACTGCACCCCATGGCCCAGAAAGACTTTTCACATAGACTTTGCATGGTGAAAGAAACTTCTATATTTCAGCGGATCATTTTTTTTGGGGTACATCAACTTACCAGCCCGAACACTTAAAGGGTCCTTGTTTAAAACGTCACGTTTTTAACATTCACTAGTAGCCGAATCCGATACGGCGAGTTCTTGAGTTTGCCACTTCGCTACCCTAGAATAATAAGGTTCTATCTGACATTTTTGTCAAAATTGAGTTATTTACATATTCTTACTCTGGTATAACTTGTGAACACTGCAGAGTTTAAAATTCCAACGCAAAGAAAGCAGAAGGAAACGGACATCGGCAAAAAGACATGCATCCGGCGGAATTTCCTGCGGCACCGGAGCAATCCCGGAAGTGGAACGTGGTGGATATATAGACTAGTTGGGGGTTGATTATAAGATTTTGAGAAAATTGTTAGCAGCAAGATTGGACACAGAAATGCAAAAGATACCTGGACCAATCAGGTTTTATTTCTGGTAGACAGCTCTATGACAAGGCCCAGTCTGTTCTCAGTCTATTTGTGAGTACTGTACCAGCTGTGGGTTAAGGCTCACACAACAGTGACCAGGCTAAAATCAAATCTAAAGAAACCAAGTACAATATACAGTAAAATAAAATACGATACAACTTTATTGTCAGTTTACACTGAAACTTCGGATGACCTATGTCAAACACACCGACCGCCACTAAATTCGTAAAATGTCACAACTTAATGTTTCATTAACGCACTCTTGTTACAGCGTAGGAAAGCACTGTGTTCTCACCAGATGACTGACAACTTGTTCGGCTCATTATATCTAACCAGTGTTGGGTGGAATTAATAAGCTAACTTCGTTAGCGTTAGCCAACAGCCGCAGCGGGGGCTGTTTGGTCCCTCTACTTTTTTGCCGAGACACAACGTTGACAGCCCCGGAGATGGACAATCTGTTTAGCCGACTCCCAGTTTCCGCCGCTGCCTCAGCGGCAGTAGCGGAGTGGCAATCGGGAGAGTCGAGACTTTTCCCGGTGGGCCGGTAGTGTTTCGAGGCAGCGAGGGCCGGTCTGATAATAGTTATACATCGCAAGTTCTTAGCAACACCATCCGGCGGCCGCTGCCCGCTGGTCAAACTGTGCAGCTTCTGCTCAACCTGTACGGTGGGCCGCAGTGCAGGTCACAACCATGTCTAGGATTTTCAGAAATATAGGGGGATCAGTGAGCGGACACCTCTTTTTTTCTTCATCACGTTTGGAAGTCTATCGGTAACGTTAACCGTAGCTGTGTGTAGCCTTCTGTCTTCAGCAACCAAAACTAGAAGTACACATTGTGTTATGAAAACGTTACACCTAATCAGTTTAAAACTCAGACCTTCCACTCGCCTTGTCTGGAACCTGTAAGGTAGGTTAGTGGCTTTCCTTTTCCCATCGTGCATCGGGTCAGGCCTGCTTGGTTCTTTCGGTAAAGGATTGTAAAGATGCACAAAGAATATGTTTACGGCGTTCACTATCTAACTGGAACATTTAGGGACTGATTGAAGAGGATTGCTGTGGACGTAGTACACATGGTGATACACTGGTAAGAGTGAATAACATTTAACCATGTATCCAGCTAATTCAAATAGCTCATATTACAGTATTGTGTTAACAGTTCACTTCATTCAACCCTCGTGTTGTCTTCTTTTTACGTGTCACTTTTTTCGACATTTTTGTCACTTCTTTGACATTTGTGTCACTTTTTTTGACGTTTGTCACTTTTTTCAAAGTTCTTTTATCAATAATTTTTCTTCAAATGCTATTTCAATCAGGAGAGACTTTGTTGCAGATATGCAAAGATGTATTGTACATATGCATAATATGAAATGTACAGTCTTTGGAGATTAGACTCCATCGTTATATTTTTTTAAAGGGGTAGAAAACCAAAAGATAATCCCCCGATGGAGTCTAGACACTGGTGGTGGTGTGAGGAGCCCGAAGACCAAACCGAGGAGCTGACGGTAACGGCCTGCCGGAGGAGGACCCAGGGAGCCGTGCGTGATGAAGACCGGAGGTGCAAGGGGAGGAGGAGGGTTGGGCTCTTAGCCTGAAATGACAACTGAGCAGCAGAGAGAAGACAGGTTTAAAACAGGGATGTCATGCTGTGATTGGCTCAAAACAAGTTCCTTCCCCGAGACTATTTGGCAGAGCCACCGTCGCTGCGTTGGGAGCTTAGCGCCGCCCAAGACGATTTTATTTTTTATTTGATTGTTTATTTATGAGGGACAATACCTATAACATTATCACAACCAGATGGGAAAGATGTATGGCCCTATTTTAACCATCTAAGCGCACGGCATGAAGCCGATGGCACAGGTGCCTTTAGGGCGTGTCCAAATCCACTTTTGCTAGTTTGACGGCGGAAAAAAGGGTCCGTGTGCCGGGCGCATGGTTCAAAAGGGTTGTACTTCGTGTCTTCATTAATCATAGGTGTGTTTTGGGCGTAACATGCAATAAACCAATCAGAATGTCATCTCCCATTCCCTTTAAAAGCCAGGCGCGTTTGGACCTTGGCGCATTGCTGTTATGATGGAGGATTTGCACCGTAATATATATTTTTTATATATGCTGTGCGTCCCTGTGTGTGTGTGTGTGTGTGTAACAAGCATAGTGTGCGCGCTGTGCACGAGCCTAGGCACATTTGACTAATTTGCTGTTAAAATAACAATGAAATGCTGCGCTACTGACTTTAGACCAGGTTTTTGTTGGTCAATGGCGCGATCACTTCCCGCTGCCTCAAGATAGCAATATGCCAAGAATGCACCTGAACACACCTCCCTGTAAGACCAGCACGCCCATGGGCGCAAAGATGGGCGCAGGTGCATTTGCTATTTAAACGACGTGGGCGCTGGACGGGAAACTGACAACTGGGTCGGTCTTAAACTGGCAAAGACACTTGCGTCGGGCTTCGTGCTGTGCCGGGTGCAAGATAGGGCCCGTAAGGTGTTAAGGACGTCTAGCCTCCGCTAATTTGCGGTCCTTGTCCCTGGTCAGGCTTTTAAAAAACAACAACAACAACAACAACAACAACAACAAAACAGTCAGAAAGAAAGAAAAATGAATAAAATGTACATAAAACTTGTGTCGCAAAGGGACACCATTAGTGCTCACATCTCTGTCGTTGTTTAAGCCATAATTTAGCTTTTGTGTTTGTGTTTGTGAACTTTAAGTTCTGTTTGGGATTGAAGTTCCGTGGATAAAGAATTCCATAAGTGTACACCTTTTACTGACCAAGGAGGATTGACCAACATTTGTAATTGGTCTGAAGAAATGCATCCTAATGTATCTGTGATGTAGCCAGACCATACTCCACAGAGCTGTGGAGATAGGTCTGGCAATGTTTCACCTATCTCTGTTTCTCTAACAGGAAAGTCTAATCAACTGAAATCTCAGGTGTTTGTTTAAAAAAAAAAAATCTTTATAGCCTAGACTACCATAGTACTTTCCATTTGTTGATCTTTATTGTGATAGTGATCTAGTGTTATAAAGTATCATGCATGTTCATGACCCTAATGGTATGAACTTCTTACCTATCTTTCAGTAAAGATGTGAATGCGGATGAGAAAAGTGTTTCACCCACTTTCCCAATGTGAACAGCAGATGGCGACACAGACCAGCTGAGATGCAACGGCTTCATTTTCATGACGGAACTGTAGAAAAGGCTGCATTCTCCTACCACCGTGGCCTGAAATTTCGAGACATTACGCTGCTGTCTTGCAGCAGATGTTTATTTCATTAACTTCCAGTGGGTAAAGTTGGCTGTCAGCAAAAGCAACAGCCAGAAAGTTTGACATTTGTTAAAGAAAATGACACTACAATCTACAATAAAAAAAAAAAGAGGGCAATCACCAAAAGTCAATGTATTTAATCTCCAAACAACAACAAGCCACTGGAAGTGATACACAACTAAGGGTCTTGACACTAAAATGGCTGGGGTGCTTTCATTTTTAGACATTGGCCTCTTGAGAAATTCACAAAGGCCCAGAGCTAACCCCTAGGTGCTGCGGTGGCAGCTCTGTGCCGTGCATTTTAAAAAGGGGGGTCTGGCGGGGTGGGGGTGGAGGGGAAAGGGAACGAGAACAACAGAGCAAGGGAAAAGAAGTTTGTCAGAGTTCATTAAGTATCAAGGGAACATCGCTGGAACTGGCAGCGTAAGCCTCGCCGGGGCCCTAGTGCCATTAATCACGACTGACAAGAAACCAGGGGCCGTGGGAGGGGGGGCTGGGGCGGAGGGGAGGGAGGGCAGCTCTGCCAGAGACTCTGGGAGTGATTATAGAATGGGGTCCAAGCAGTCCGGGCCGGGGGGGAGGGGTGAGGGGGGGGTGTTGAAGGTAAAACACACCACAGCCAAGGCTGTAGAGTTCAGGTACCTTCACACAGATCACACTCACATAATCACAGACATGGAACTCCAGGCTTTTAAAAAACACAACATGACAGGGTAATTGTAGAAAGAGTGGAATATTTTGGTTTTGAGAAGAGACGTAGAGGGCGTAGCTCTCGTCTTTTTGTGTATTTCACCCTCTCTCTCTCTTCATTAATATGAGCTGAGCCTCTGGCTTAATGGCATCCAGCAGGAGGAGGAGAGAGTGGAAGTGCGGCGGTAACAGTGTCGCCCATATATATCTCTGTCGGCCTGCCTTATATTCCCTCCGCACCCTGTAGAAATCTCGTGGTACAGCTCGCCGCACTGCTGCCACCCTGGAAGAAGAAATAAATGGGAGAGAGAAAGAGAGGGGGAGAAAAGAAAGAGGAGAGCTCGTGACTCGTGAAGATGGAGGCCTCTGTTAAGTGCTGTGCTTGAAAGCCCGTCCGGCCTCATTAGCTGTCAGTTGTAACAATACTGAGCTGGCAGCGAAGACTGCTCCCAGTCTCGGTGCCATAAATCACAGGCTGACAGGGCCCTGACAGGGCTGGGAACCAACACACATGCAAGACTCACTTGCTTTCTGTCTCTCTGCTGTTCCCTTTTCTTTTCTTTCTCTTCGCTGCCTCTTTTTTTTCCACTGCTCATGCTTTTTCTTTATCTACCATTCCCTCTCTCTCTCTCCCTCTCTCTCTCTCCCTCTCTCTCTCTCCCTCTCTCTCTCTCTCTCTGTCCTCTTTCTTTGTCAGCCCCACTCCCTTTATTTCCCTCTCTCTCTCGCTCTCTCTCTCTCTCTTATCTGTCTCTCTCCCTCTCTCGCACACACTTACAGCACATTGCAGCGTGTCAGCAGACCGTCCAGAACACACGTGCTCACACACCAACGCACACTTGCCTTTTGCAGCACATCTCTTTGGCGTTCCATAAACAAATGTGTTTGACAGGACAGGGTTTGGAAAAGTCTGTGATTTTTTATGATAGATGATATGTGTTCACTGAGTCTGTGTGCATGTGCACGTGTCGTTTGCTATTCCTCCTTATTGTTGATTTCGCTAACATTTCTCAAGCATACGTGGCCGTAGCAGGGACGTTTAGGAGGGATTGTTACATATCAATATCTAGTAGGTCTGACACTACCTGTCTTATAATCCTTGGTTGCAATCTAGGAATTGAAATGTATTCTATTGTTAAATATCAGTGCGAACTAAGTAGTTTCGAGTTAATGTTGAGTTATTCCTTTAGGACGCCTGTTTAGCTTCACTTTCTTTAAATCAATAAAATCCTCCCACCTGAGGTGTGGACAATAATCGAGTGTAATACCAACTTTAAAACTTTAAGTTGGAACTTAAAAAGGCCTTTTTAAACACAAGTCAGTCATCATAAAGCTGAGCTCCAACTTCAGGTCAGAGGAGGACACAGTTTACTGATGTCACTTGATGGTGCTACTGACATGCAAAGGCTCCCAGAGCAGCTTTACATGTAAATGCATGAGTGTATTTGCATGTGGAGGATGTTATGGTCTGTTTGTACCCATGAGGCCGAGCAGGAGTTGTACAGCCGCCTGCCGCCGTCCATTATGGTGACGCGTGATGATGTGTGTGACACGGCTGGAGGGGAAGGAAGTTGAAGAAAGCAGGGCGGTGGGTCATTAATCATTGGTCGGTGACACATGAACACACACACACACACACACACACACACACACACACACACACACACACACACACACACACACACATGGCGCGGGCGTAGCTATGACGCTTGGTGCTGAGCTTGCAGCGGGAATAACTCAACATGTACAGTATACACACAGTAAGTGGATATATACAGTGTGTGTGTGTGTGTGTGTGTGTGTGTGTGTGTGTGTGTGTGTGTACATATGCATGCACAGAGAATGAGCTCACAGCTGGACTACAGGCCAGATTTTGATGGACTCTCCTTCCCAGCTCCCACACTCCTCCATTCCAGAGCTGCATACTTGTACCCCAACCCAACAGGACTCAGCTGGACCTCACAGACTCGGGGTCAGCTCAGGTTGGGTTTTGCACTTCAATGCTCTACCTTAAACAAGGTTTACATGCGGAAATGTTGGTTATTAGCAGGGCCACACGCAATCTGCGTACGCAGAATTCCGCAGGAGTTTCCGCAGATTTTCTGCAAATTTTAAAAATGAAATAAAACTCAGAATGTTTTAATTTTTTGCGGATTTTCTGGGCTTTATTTGATAGGATAGCTGAAGACAGGAAAGGGGGGGGGGAAATGACATACAACAACGGGCCACTAGGGTAAGGACTAAGCCTATGTATATGGGGCACACGCTCAACCAGGTGAGCTACTAGGACCAGGGGCGGGTCTAGAGGATAAAATTAAATATGATTGCCCCCCCCCCCTTGTGCCAATCCATTGGGCTAGTGCTGTCAATCTGACAAATTTGATTTCCATTGGATCAGAGTACTGTCACTTTGCTGCCTGTTCTGCCAATCGCTGCCTTTCCATTTGGTTAAAGGTACACTGTGTAGTGTTTGAAGTATTTTATTAGCTAAAATCAATGTCTTCATTCATAAATATGTCCTCATTGGTGTAAAACGATCTCTGCCAATGATCTGACTTATCCTTGAAAGCGAAGAATTTCTTATCTGTATTTACATTGGACGAGTACGTCCAAGGAGGCTTCCATGTCATTCTGCCAGTTTGAAAAACTGTAACCGCTGAGAGGGACATAAAGCACTAGCCTACCTGTCTAGCTAAACCACAACGCGTTTTCGTTGAGAGCCAGCGTCACGTGACTGAAACCAGCTGAAATGGAGAAGGAGATCAGTGAGAGGCGCTTGTCGTTGCCCCGGCAAATGTGAAAGCCTGCACTGCCCTTTAGTTCATAATGGAGGATCATACTTACGCCGAGCCACAGGAGAAGGAATCCTCGTTGCCAAAAAAGCGAAAATTGGAAGACATGTTGTCATAGCTTCTTGGTACATAACGGCTACCGTAGTTGCAACACGCATTTGAAAAAGCGAGGCGCTACAGAGCACTATTCGTTTGAACGCAAAATACAATTTCACCACTAGATGGGAGAAATTCCTACACAGTGTACCTTTAATGGATATATCCTTTAAACACACATTGTATGGCAACTGTGTACTTTGTTGAGTTTAAAAGTAGAAATATATTGAAGTCACTGTAGAGCACTTGTTGCTGTAAGAAATAAATTGTGTATTGCACGTTAAGTCTGTTCTGTTTCCTATTAGCTGAATCTGTGTACTGCAAGGTTTTCTTTGTTGAAGTTTGAGGCAAGTTTATTGTAAGTGTATTGCACATTATTTGTATACGTTTTTGTGACCAAAAAATCTTCCCAGCAGTTATCACATGACCAATTAATATTTCCATATTCGATATTTTGCCTTAAGAGCCCATAGAAAATGTGTATTGTATTTGAATACACAATTTGTTGAAAATAAAAACAAGTGACATTAATAATGAATTCAATGTGTTTTTTTTTAGCAAAATGCAACCCGTTCTCACTCCGAACTCGTAAAATACGGACGTTTGGACAGTGGCTGTCAGCGTCTGAAGCGACGAAAAAAGTGCCCTTCAACGTGCGGGGAGAGCAGGCATCTACACAGGGTTTAGCAAGTGCCATGTAAGGGGGAAATTCCGCGTAGGGAGGGTGGTCGGGGGGGTGGATGGGTCAAACACAGGACTTTCACCAAGGAGACCGGGGTTCGTGTCCCGCGTGTGTCTTTAACCGTTCCGTTATTCCCGCGTGTCACGGAAACGTAAGCCCACCCACGACCTTTTCCTAAACTCAACCGTCCCATTCCCGCGAGTCACGGAAATGTAAGCCCACCCACGAGCTTTTCCTTAACCTAACTGAGTCAAAAGGGACGCCAAACGTTTAGTTAAAGCGCGTTATATGGCGCTAAAGGAGACTTTTAGCGTCAATAACAACGACAAAGGCACCTGACCAAGCGTCCATATTTTATGAGATGGGAGTGAGAATGTGTTGCAAAATGACATTGTGTTGTTCTATCCTATCCAATATTTACTATATTTCTAAGCAGATTTTCTATGATGTATTCTGCCCCCCCCCCGACTGATTATTGGTCCCCACTGTGCCACCCCACTAGGACGCCCTAAAACTCATGTTAACACATCTCCACCCCAAGCAGAAAAATTGTCCACAGATTTTCATACTGGATCATCGCTGAAAACTGAAGGAAAAACCAAACAAAAAAAACTGCAGTTGTCTGGTTATTTAGTCATTCAAACTCAATGTTGTTAGCCATTTTGTCTCACTAAATGCTGGCTAAAGCTTGGTTCTGATTTTAGTAAGAACTTGTTGACTGGCTCTTTAGCTGCTAAATGCTCCATTATGTTCACCAGCTGGTCGCTAACTTTGTCTCTTTTCTATTTGGTGCTGAGCGGGAGGAGTTTTAGAGCTTTTTTTGGCTGAAAACAGCTGCCTGCTTTGGTCGCCGAGAGCTGTGACAGTGAGGATTATTATGTTTTAAGCCCCCAACGTCTCCTTCCAGGCAGCGCTGCCTGGAAGGAGACGTTGGGGGCATAAAACACCGATAAACCTCATCGTACTAGGATTAGGCAATAGTTATGGTTATGGTTATGGTTAAGGTTAGGGTTAGGTGCCTTGAAGTCAACGGTCGCAGCGCTGCCTTGAAGTCGATTAGGGTTAGGGTTAGGTGTCTTGAAGTCAACGGTCAACGGCTGCCTGGAAGGAGACTTTGGGGGCTTAAAACACCATAGAGCGACAGTGAGCCAAAACAGTTAATTTGTGGGGCCAGAGTCGGGTGATAATTCTCTCCAGGTTTTTTGACCTGTTTCGCATTACACGTCACCATTTGATTTGTTGTATTATGGACTTAAAAAAAAGGATTATGGCAACTTGAAAGTAAATTGAGAAATCCATCCAGTCTGTTGCACCCTGCTGGCTCTAGTTGGAGCCCAAGGCCAATGTCAGGACATCAATAAGCCATGACTCAACTTTAAAGGTTTGGACACCCACTCTCATTCACCTCTCCCCCTGATCTTCTTTTCTCAGCATCATTTGTTACCATGACTGTTTGGAGAGTTTAGGATGTCCTGCTCTTCACGGTGCTGTCGAGTCCCAGAAGAGTTACCGGCACAAAGTTACACAGCTGGCCTCTCTCTGTGCCGGCCGCAACATTAATCTCCCCCTGGTTGCAGAAATTTCCCTTTTAACGTCTTCCTCATGGGTGTCCGCCTGCTTTGCTTCATGGTGAAATTTATTAGGAGGATGTGTGTGTGTGTGTGTGTGTGTGTGTGTGTGTGTGATTATGGATATGCATGCCTGTGTGTGCATGTACGTGTGGGTGGACAGGGTAATTGGTACTGCGAATGTGCCGGGGGTGTGCTCGGGCCAAACGACGCTGCAGTGTACGTACAGTGTGGTGCGGTGCTGAGCTGTGGGGGTGTGGGAAAGCGATCAGAGTGGACTTCAGAGGGAGCGGAGGAAGAATGAGGAAATTGCAGACAGATAGGCCTAATGGTCGTGCTGAGAGAAGAGGTTGTAGGGCCAACAGCTGCGAGCCATCCATCTGGACCGGCATGCTGAGCTGGACCGGGCCGCTCCACACTGACGTATTCGCCTTCTGGGGACCAGTGCACTGGGACTTTCCATCAGATCGGGGTCAATATGTATTTGCAATAAATTCATGGAGTTTGTTTTAAAAAATCCTTTGAAAGGGGCCAATTTGTTCAGGTGCAATAAGCTGAAACTTCAGTTAAGGCTGCGGAGAATCTGGGTTGTTGCAGCAGCGAATGGCAAGAAGATACAGACAGGAAAAACAAAATAAAAACAGAACGTATGGGTTTTGTAAATGCACGCCATCGGGTCAAATTTGACCCATTTTCAAAAAGTTTCTATATCAGCCAAATTGTCAACAAAAAAAGAACATGGTTGGTTCCATACAACGCTCTTCACAAGTAAAATGAATTATCAGTCCACTACTTTCATTCAATTTGTTTGTTTTGTTGAATTTTATGGCATTTGAAGAAAACTCGATAAAAGAAGTTCGAAAAAAGTGATAAAAACGTCGGTAAAAGTGACAAAGACATGGGGGAAGTGACCTGTTTGTAAGGGTTGGCTAAGAGTTTGGAAACTTTTATTACGGTTGGAATGAATGCTTTTGTTTGTGATTCAGGAACAAAGAAGTACAGAAAATTACACATGAAACTGTAAACTTTACTCTACTTTATCCTCAGACGTACTCATATGAGCTCAAGAAACCACACTGCTATTTGTTTATCAAACTGCCTATTGTATTTCAAAGGGAGATATGTTCCTTTCTGTGCCCAAACGGAGGAAGTCATTTGCAAATATTAAAAGGAGTAGTTCGACATTTTGGGAAATTTGTTAGTGAGATGAGGAGTGACATGAGGAGCTTGGTACTACTTTCATAACTAAGTACATTTACTTAAGTACTGTACTTAAAGGTCCAATGTGTGGGAATTTCTCCCATCTAGCGTTGAGATCATATATTGCAATCAACTCTCTCGCGCCACGCAGTTCAAAGTATGTATTACAGCTACGGTAGCCTTCACGCTTAAAAAATCCGGTCTCTTGCTCTTTTCAATCTCCTTTTTCTTTTTCTGGGCGAAGAAGAAGACTCCTGTTCCTGAAATCTGGATTTTGAATACGTGTGGTCCTCCATGTTTCCTTCTTCAAACTCCCCGGGGCCGGGAAGCTACGATACCCTATTAGCAGCATTAGCAGCACCTGTGAGTTTATCATGTGACAGCGAAAACACGAAAGGCGGAGCAGTATGTCCTGTATGTCCCTTACTGGCTAACGTATTTCAAGATGGAGCATGAATATGGAGCGTCTACCCCAGTTCATGCAAATGCAAATGTACTAAAGGTCGACCTCCTTAGAAATCCTTCTTTTTTTTTCTTTTTCTTTAAGATTATTTTTTGGGCATTATATTGTGTAAATGAAATGTTGTTTTTAGCAAAAAGGCTTTGCTAATAATATGTTGGATTGATGTTAATATTTTTATTTTTGAAAAATAAAATAAAATATCAACAACAACAAAAATCAAGCCGTCCCCCTGCAGTAACTCTGAGGACCCCTTAAGGGTCGCGGACCCCCTGTTGAATATCTCTGCTTTAAGACACTATGCTCATTTCATAACATGTCATGACAGCGTGCTGTTTATTAAATCCTAACTGACTATTGCCTTGCCCTACAAAGAGGTGCTGTTAGGTAACGTTATCTACAACACAGGCCAGATACACATCAGTTACAGTTGAGCAATGAGAGAAACATTGCTCATTCTGTTCCAATCTCATCTGTGAGAAAGGGATATTGGCAAGTGACAGATGAAACCTTAAGCACCTCTGGACAGCTGTTTGTTACATTCTGGATATAACATCGATCCTGTTGTTGATGTTCAATCATGGAGCCATAAAATAGAAGAAGAAGAAAAAAAAGGGCTCAGCTAACCCTCTGTGTAGCTGATTTGTCAGAGCAGTGGGAGGGGGGTGGGGGGGCTGATGAGGAGAATTTACTCACTGCTCTCCTCTGTTGCCTGATCCGTCATGTGGACCAACACGCCACCACACTTGTGCATACATGCATGTGCACACAAACCTCATGGACTCGCACAAGCAGGCGTCCATATACACATGCACACAATCCAGCATGAATGCATGCACACACAAACTCGCACACACACACACACACACACACACACACACACACACACACACACACACACACACACACACACACACACACCCTCTAACCTCACTATGGTCTCACACAGCAGGCCTGCCATAAATCAATGGGCAGGATCGTGTCTGCCAGTTAGACTAAACAAGAGCATTTGTGAGGATTTGCTCTCACCCATTAATCATCTTGACAGCTTGAAAAACACATTTCCCCTTTAATGACTGTATTTGGATAATCAGCTCTGTTTCCCTTCCCGCCCTCTCCCTGGCTCTCCCTCCTATCCCCACCCCATTTTCTTCTAGTTTTTGCCCCAAGCGCCATCATGGACTTGAGGACAACTCGCTATTAGAGGAGGAGAAGAGGAGAAGGAATGACTGTGGAGGTGAAGGAGGGGTCTTTCAGCGTCTTAACGGATTCTCCGGAAAAAAAAATAATCACGCTGCCTGTGGAAAAGAGTTTCTTTTTTTTCACCCTCACTCGACAAACCACAAGGCCTCTGCTAATATAAACTAGTGTATGTGAGTGAACACTCTTACACTGACACAGTCCTGCTAAATGAAACACAGAGAACTCTAGGAGGGCGCAGAGCTGCAAACCATGAGCCTCTTAATGTGCAGAGGTTGTCAGCAGTGGTGGAAGAAATATTCAGATCCTTTACTGAAGTAAAAGTACTAATACCACACTGTAAAATCTACTCTGTTACAAGATAAAAGTCCTGCAGTGAAAATGTTACCTAAGTAAAAGTCTGTACAGTGCTAAGCATAAGTAAATACACCCATGCTAAAGTTGACTAAAAAGAGGAATAAAAAAAGAAATTGATCTTAATGCCTTAATTAAAAAGAATTAGGAAAAATCCAACCTTTAAGGACACCAATTTTCTTTGTGAATGAAGAATGTATCGTAAATAAATAAATGTTTTCCTTAAAATACAGGGGGCATAAGTCAGTACACCCCTATGTTAAATTCCCATAGAGGCAGGCAGATTTCTATTTTTAAAGGCCAGTTATTTCATGGATCCAGGATACTATGATCCTGATAAAGTTCCCTTGGCCTTTGGAATTAAAATAGCCCCCCACATCATCACATCCCCTTCACCATACCTAGAGATTAGCATGGTTTTATTTCAGTTAGACTAATAGCTGGTTTGAGTTGCATTGAGAGATGATCTTATGGAAAGTACCCCATGTCAATCTCTAGGGGTGTACTGACTTACTTATGCCCCCTGTATTTTAAGGAAGAACATTTCGTTATTTACAATCAATTTCCAAAAGATTATTTTTTTATTTTCAGTCAACTTTAGCATGGGTGTATTCACTTATGCTGAGCACTGTAAATATCAGGAAAATGTACTTAAAGTATTCAAAGTAAAAGTACTCAATGCAGAAAAATCCTCACATTTTAGAAACTGTAAACGATCCAAAAAGTTCTGTCAGTCAACTATGGGTTTAATCGGCTAATCATTTCAGCTGGACCTGTATAGTTGTTGGTACTTGTTGGGTAGTTTCATTTATAGTAAAACATTGTATTTTATAAACGACATGTGTTTTGTTTGCAAAAATCTATATTTGTAAAGTAACTACAGCTGTCAGATGAATGTAGTGTCCAATATTTCTCTCTGGAATGTAGTGGAGTAGAAGTAGAAAGTGTCCTGAAAAGAAAAGACTCAAGTAAAGTACGAGTACCTCAAATTTGTACTTATGTACCGTACTTGAGTAAATGTACTTAGATACATTCCACCACTGGCTAGAAAACTGTTTTGATATTCGACATTTTCCCTTTATTCAAACCTGAAATTACGGATTTTTTTGGTCATCTGCTGTAGCCAAAAACAACACACAAAGAGTGGCAGGAGTGAACCAAAACAGTAAAGCTGTGGAAAACCAGAACAATGAGCTAAAAGGTACTAAATCACTCCACAGCTGAGGGAAACTGCAGAGTCTGATAACATGAATGGCTCTGTTCCATTTAGGAGAGGCTTCAGGGTCCTGGTATTGCACATGCTGTCTCACTGGCAGGACTGACAGGGACACTTAATGGAACTGAGCCATCACTGCATTTCCTGCGTAGAGGAATTTTTGGCGCCCCCCAAAGAGGTTTTAGCCAGCCCCAAAATGATAAGAATTGAGAATTAAAAATAGCAATTCAAATCTTCTCTAAATGTGTTTGAGAGTAATTTACCAAACAATTGTTAAACAAGCAGAACATCAACTTCAATAGAGAGCTAATCTCAGTTTTATCTCCAGATTCAGGCTGTACAGGACTCTCCTGCTGATTTATTGAAATATCGATATTCATTTTTTTTTAACCAGTTTTGTTAATTGGGGTTTATATACTCAAGCATAATATACCTTTTTGCTTATCAAACTGTCGGAAATAACAGGTAAATGCATAGACTTCTGTCAAATAGGGTAACACACTCTTTGTCTTTACTGTACGTGGAGCGATCATGCTAACTGCCGTGCAGATTTGGCGTTAACGAGCTAACTTCAGGTTCAACCCAGGGTTTTGTGTATCACGACGGTGGATCACCTGTTACCGGGTTAAATCGCCGTGGTAACTTATGCTGAACACCTAACCTGGTCGGGAGCAGGTAATGTTGGAGATTAGAGATCAACCGGTGTAGAAGCACCGCCTACTGACCAATCAATACTCGATTGATAACGGCGTCACCGTTCTTAGAAGATCCGGTGGAGCTCGGTGCGCGGAGAGAGAGAGAGAGGTGAGCTCAGAAAAGTTAAAACATTTAGAGAGGGACAACCCCGTTAACATTCCCCGATGGGTATTTTTATGAAAGATATAGATTATGAGTGGAGGGAATTACATATAGGCTGTTTGTCGGCTTCTTGAGCCATGTGTTGCCAATGCCACACATCGGTTTGAATTATGTTTTTATATTTTTTATTTGCTCTCACGATTGCTTACCAGTGCCAGGGTTACAACTGAAATAAAAGGCTAAAGCAACGACAGTTTATGGAAAGCACAAGTGTAATTATGGTCAGATCTTGGTGCCGATTTTTTTGCCAGCTTTCCTTCCTGTTTTAGGAAGCAGCAACTGTATTGCGTTTTGCCTGTAAAACCGTGTCTGTGTTCTTCATACTTATGTAGCATTATAGTTTGCTCTTCTTATGTAAAATATGCTGCTCTGGTAGAAGTTTGCGATTGGTCATGCTGTGCAGACACCGCCTCTTTTATGTGAACGTGTGCGTCGCTGGATTGGGAAACCCTGGGTTAATTGAACTAGTTAACCACCGTCGTGACACAGCTTATGCAGGACTGCAGTTGTTAGGTCAGGTGAAGCCGGGTAACTGAAATAAATCCGGGGCATGTTGATTTTGATTCGTAGTACAGGCCTCCGGTGTGCTACCCAGGTGCCCACAGTACAGTTGTATTTTATAAAGGTGCAGAGAAGTTTAAAACCAAATTAATAAAATAAAAGTAGCAAAAAACGAAACTAATTAAAAGCTGTGGAAAAGAGAACAGTCTTTAACTTAGTTTTTTAAAATGGCTCCAGTTGAGTCATGTCTTAGCTGATTCCAGCTGTGGGCAGCACAATGGCTGAAAACCATTTCATCACACTTGGACTAAACTCTGGGCACCACTAGTCTGGATTAACAGAAGAACATATCCACGGTAAATTCCTGACATCCGGTGCGTGATGTCACTGACCTTCCTGTGTGTTGTCGTTCTTGTTCGCTTCAAGAAACAACAACAAACTTTGAGCTAGCAAGCTACATGCTAATGTGGACGAAGTAGACACAGCTATACACTAAGAGCAAATGACATTCAACCATGTATCCAGCTAATTTACTGTACATAGCTCACGTTACTGCATCATTAACATGTTAACTTCATTTAATATTGTATGTGGCGTTTTCTTAGCGCCGCCCAAGACGTTTGTGATTGGTTTAAAAGCTGTTAAAGCTGTCAAACTCAAGGCCCGAGGGCCAAATCCAGCCCACCATATCAATTTAGGTTCACAATTTTTATTGACCCACCTTGTTTTTCTCGCTTTTTCAACATTTTGTTGCTTTTTCTGAAACTTTCTGGCACTTTTTTTTCTTTGATGGCTTACTTTTTCCCAACTTTTTTAGATCTTTATGTCGACCAAACTCAGTCAGAAGACTATATGAGACATGAAATAATACGGTCAAAGATATTTGACTTTATTGAAATAAAAGCATGTCAATAAACTATACTGTATGTAATTGTAAATGTAATATAATGTCTGGCCCTTGATATAATTCTCATTTTCCAGTGTGGCCTTTAGTGAAGTTGACTTTGACACCCCTGGTTTAAAGAAATGCAAACAACCCAGAGTGTTTTTTTCTCCTATCCCAGAATGTATGTGTTGTGTAGCCAGACCTTACTCCACACAGAGTGGAGATAAGTCTAGCAATGGAAGACTAAGTTCATCACTAACTGACCACTCCCTGCTGATCTGAGAGACCCTGATATGGTATTATTAGTTGTACCTGTGCTTCTCCTACTGTGGGAGGTCAAAATGTCTGCTGTGAAAAGCTGTATGGGCACTGATTTGATCATACTGTTGTTTTTAGTGGCAGATTTTAGAGACCCAAAATGGTCTAGGTGCTTTTTTACTTGTTTACTTTTTTTTTTCCGAAATGGGAAGATGAAATAAAACTTAAGACATGTACAGAATCTAAACAAGCTGACCATTGGTATAAAGTCTCAGTCTACATAAGTGTACATACAGTAACCATTGTTGTGCACATCCAATATACCCAGTAATTTATAGCTTCAATGCACCGTTACACAGGCTGAGTAACACAGCTCACGTGTATTATTGGGTGAATGTGTAATGTATACAGATGTGTAATGTATATGGCAAGTGTGTGTATGGGCTGGGCTCCGTCAGCGTGTTGACATGTGGAATAATCTGTTTGAACAACTATGTCTGAATACCACACAGCTGAGGGTGTGGGTGTGAGGGTGCACAGACACGCTGAAGACTGTCAGCTGAAGTCACACTCAAACACAAAACATCACACAAACATCTCGTGTGTGTTAAGTGACACAAGAGAGAAAGTGTGACATCTCGGAATGTTTTTGAATGCTTGGCTAGGACTTCAGATTGCACTCTATCACACACACAGTCACACTAACATATATAGTTATTAGGGGTGGGGGAAAACTCGATACAGCATAGTATCGCGATATTTTCCGCTGCAATACTGTATCGTATTTTGGTACTTGCATAATAAAATCAGATGTTTTTTCAGTCCACCAGATGATTCAGTTGAGTTTTTCTCAAAGCAACTCCCGCACATTGTCTAACTTGCAAAGATACATTTAATAGCTAGCAACGTTTGGGTTCTAGACCTTCATCATGTAAATCTGCAAATCATTTGCCTGATAAAGGTGTAGTACCAAAACATTGCCAGCTATTCAATTTATCTTTTGCAAGTCAGACAGTATGCTTTAGTTTCTTTGCAACTTTTGACCTACTGGTCCCTTTCCAACGCACCTGTCTCATAGATGCAGTTGAGTTCTTTAAAACAGATGTTGACAATGATTTCCTTTGGGGACTTAATTTGAAGTTGGAAAAAAAGGTAATAAATTGCAATATATCGCAGAATATCACAATATGTTTAAACTCGCAATAATATCATATCGTGACACAAGTATTGTGATAATACTGTATCGTGGGGCCTCTGGTGATTCCCACCCCTAGTAGTTATGGGTAATTTATTCCAATTTACCTAATCAGCAATTTCCCCTTGTTCCTTCATGCTCTGTGGGGACCTCTATTGCATTTCCTCCTCCCTATCATTCATCTTTCCTGTTTCTCTGCATTGTTTATTATCCAGTATATGCTTATGCATTTATTTTCAAAAAGATACAATCTGCCTTAATATGGCTGCAATTGTCCTGTAAGAAACGTTAAGCAGCTGATATATACAAGTGGGTATAATAAACTGTGTGTCCTGGCCTGCAGTGCAGCAGATAAGATGAGTTTAATGATCATAATGGCAGCCTCTGAGTCTGGATGCCCATCCAGGGGAGACATAAAACAGACATAAGGCCCAGGATGCTTAAAGTGAGTACATTATGACCACAGGCTGTACCAAAGTGGAAGAAAAAAACAAGTTGTCAATCAGAGCATTAATCACGACGGTCAGAGCTGCTCCTTGTTCCCCGCCAAGGCACGTTCATTCCCAAACACTCGTGACATCTTCCCCGGAGATCTCCCAACAAATGGAATCCAGCTGGACACGCGGTCCAAGTGCTATTAGAAGTGCACCGTACTGTAATTGAAAAGTTTCTCTACTGGCGGTTAAGGGTGGTATGTCTATTAACGGTGCTCACTCACACCACTGGAACTTTGGAGAGACCACAGCAGCTCTGGCCAACTCTCCATGTCGAGGCCAAGTGAGGTCTACCAGGGTCAGGGCTGGCTGAAAATGAAATCAAAAGCACTATATCTCTATCTCTAATACTCCCTCTTTGTTTCCAATCAATACATGAATCAAACCAAAAGCAGGAATTATACGACCATTTAGAATGTAGGTACATTTTGAGTTACACTACCATGTGTTAGACTTAAAATGTTTTTGTGTTATATTATTCTACCATGTATTTGAAATGTTTAGATGTGCATGTACGAATGAAATGTGTAGTATACTTTCAATGATTCTCAGCATGAATGTTTTAGAAGAACTGGATACAGCGTTCGAGGTGGAGCCCCGTTCATTCCTATGACAGTTGCTCAGTGGCGCATGAAGCCTTCGTGGAGCCAAAAATTACCTGCATGATCGCTGCTACTTCAGCACTGTGCGGCCCATAGAGCAGGCGCAATAGAGCCGGCTACTTCTGGATTAGCGCCAGCTAACTTGAATGGGGATTACATGGTTTAAATCCTGCGGCTCTTCAAGACTTTCCCAAGGTTTATCGGACTGAATGGATCAAATTTTTTTCACCTGTAAGTCTTTTTGGGCCAGAGGGCTTCACACCACGGTCCGGGAGTTGTAATTCCACTGTTTGGCCACTTTGTTCAATTTGTTTCAAAGCCTAGCGCACTTCCTGTGGGTCTGATTCACAGCACAATAAAATATAAAATGTCTATTTAAGGATCAATGAGTTGTCAAGAACTGTGGTTATGGGGGCGACCTCTAGCTCACCCAGTAGAGTGTCCTTTGCTGCATGTCATCCCCTCTCTCCCCCCTTTCCTCAAACTACCGTAAATAACCGACTGTGCCCCTGCCTATGGCTGTGAAAGAGGTCATTTGGCATGCGGATTGGAACATTTCCAAATAAAACTCTTGTACACTTATTGCTAGTATGCCATTGGTTGAGGTGCCAATGGTGGCAAAAAAAATAAATCTGTGGACATGTTGTTGCGCTGTTTGTATATACAAAAAAACAGCATAATGCGTTGTTATCAACTGGTATTGCTAAGAATGGCTAACCTGGCTAGAGCTACCCCACAATGAAAAATCCCAATTTGTAAATGGAACGCATTCAACCTGGGTGTGACGCCATTCCCAGCTCCGGCTTCCAACTTCCAAGGTAAATGCAACGCACTATAATTACAGGCACCGTTTGCTGCGTCACAGAGCTGTCTATGTGCTTGGTGACTCACAAGGGCAAAACAGATAATATGTAGATCACATAATGGTTGTTACCCTACATTAGCCACACACATTAGTAACACAGGTATAGAAGCCATATGTGTGGCAGCTCACCTTTAACCAGAAATAGGGATAAGTCAGCGTTGTAGTCGCCGTCGGTAAGAATATTTGCTAAAATAAGCACAGAAATTGAGTTTTGAAGGACATGCACCTTCCCAAACAGTGAAAATAAAGACTAGTGACAACTGCTATGGTAAAATGGTGGCTCATGGTCTGCACAGTCTTATTAATACACTCACAGGCCACTTTATTAGGAAAAATGATTGCCTATGTGCCTGAAGTGAACAGAAGAGATAGCATTAGCTCATTTGGTGACTGGAAAATTCTATATTTAGTGACACTTTAAGTCAACTTCTTGCTTTTCTTGCCGAGAGTCAGAAGATTGAAACCACTTCTATGTCTGCACTTTCAATATGAAGCTACAGCCAGGTTAGCTCAGCTTAGCATAAATACCAGAAACAGGGGGAATGGATTACCCAAATGAGCTACAGTAACGCGTTAATTAGCGAGCTTTAGAAGTGCTGGTAGGCTGTTACGTTTTGAAACAGCCAGGTTAGCTGTTTCCTGCTAAATCCAGTCTTTATGCTAAGCTAGGCTAACCCGATGCTGGCCGTAGCTTCATATTTAACAGATAAATATGAGAGTGATATCAGTTTTCTCAGCTAATGCTCCCAAAATGTTGACCTATTCCTTTGAGGTGACTAAGATTGTAAGATAAGATTTTATTGTCCCAAAGAAAATTTGTCTTGGACAAACAAACAATATCTGTTGTTTAAAGAATTCAACACAGCATAGTGCATACATACATACATACGTACATACATACATAAAGTACACAGACACAGACTGCTGCATCACTCTGCATGGACATGCTCATGTTGCATGCAGAGACTGCCAGTAGCCAATAAAATTGCACACATGTTTTTTAAAGTAACACTGTAGTTGCTCCTTACTACTCATGGTGTTGGCCTCTGACAGCCAGTAGACACTCACCACTCTTGCTTTTAAAATTACTGTAACTTTTCATAATCACATAATAACAGCAGTGATTACAAAACGATAATTGATGTGGTAAGGAGGTGCTTTCTAGGCCTTTTTATACCAACAATTATGGTGTAGGAAAATGTGTCAAAAAGATGTCAAACCTGGTACATCCAACTGTGCTGCTTTTTACATGCTATTTTCTAGACACTCAAAACCAGAAGGCCACAAAACAAGATCCATTGGTAGCATAATGGTTGCCCGTTCAGAACGTTGTTGCTCAAATAAAGTGCCTTCTAGTTTGCTTTGTTAAACCTTAATTATTACCTCTGCAAAGAAGGTTATTTTTTTTTCATCGTGGTTTGTCTGTTGTTTTATTTGTCGGTCACCAGGATTACAGAAAAACTACTGGCTTGATTTTCAGGAAACTTATGTGAAGGGTGTAGCATGGGTCAAGGAAGAATTCAAAACAGATCCACTGGCGTCGCAATAATCGAAGAAATTCCCTATCAGATTCTGTGGCTTGCCTTCGCCCATTGTTGTCAGTCAAATACTGAACACAGCTTTGAGCAATACAATACAACACCTCTCCTTTGTAGCGTCGATGTTGTTTCCACATTACGACTTAAAGGTCGTACGACATCGACAACTTCTCAGTCCCTCCCCCCTTTCCGTTAAAGCCCAAAACGGTCAGTTAGACCCCCCCCGATTGGTGCATCTGAACAGGGAGTGGTGGATTTTTGCAAATCGCCCTACAGGCTGTAGGTGGTGCCAGAGGAGCCAGATTTTTTTTTTAATGACCTGCTTCATGTAGTTCTACTGGAACATAGGGTCAGTTTCAGCAAATATGACAGAAAGTTAGTTTTACAAGTCGTACCTACTGCATCTTTAAAGCTCATGAACACACTGAAGTCGGGAAAATGGGACCATCCAAGGAGCATGTGAATGCACCATTGGCCTTGGCAGAGGTCTGTGCCATTCTAGTTCCACTTGACTTTTATGAGAAAATTACACAAGGTAATCATATGTATGTATCTCTATCTGTATTTATATATATATATTAAGGCTTTCAAAATTAACGCAATAACGGTTTAACGCAAATTCCTTTTAACGGCACAAATTTTTAGACCCGTGACGTACGTTCTGTGATTTGGGCCTTGGGCCACCCCATAGTTTGGGAAATCAGGAAGCGATGCGGCAGTAACGTTGTGGATGGCCAGCAGAAAAAAAAGCTCCTTGAGCAGAAATGGATAAAGAAAAGGGTCTTTCAAAGCCCTTCCAGATGGTTCTCTCGACAAGACTAATGTTATTTGCATGTACTGTCGATGTGAACTGAGTTACCACCGGAGTACGTCGAGTCTCAAACACCACTTGAGCAGTAAAACTTGAAGGGAGTACAGAACACATAAAGAAATGTGTGATACATTTGAGATTAATCGCGAGTTAACTCTGGACAAGCATGCGATAAATCGCGATTGAATCTTTTAATTGATTGACAGCCCTAATATATGTACACACACGCACACACACACACACACACACACACACACACACACACACACACACACTGGGTCAGTAACTTCATCCATCTAGTCCAGGGTATTGTCATATAATTCCAGCCCTGATAGAAAGCAGCGTTTTGAAGTGACATTTGCAAGCCTGCAGAACCCATAGCTGGAACAACTATGCACAACAATAAAAAGGAGGTTACAGTAAGTCCTGATCATGACCTTATTCCTCTGATCGAGAGAACATTACTGTTTTTGGAATTGTGGGAAGAAGTTGCTCCAAACCAGCACACAACCTGCTAAACAACCTGGAAGCCTTTTTAATGCGTCTGTTATTGTTTTCACAGCACGGCTGACTGCAGACGTGTATGAGAAGAGAAATCGAAGCGAGCGTGTAAAACAGTCAGTCACAGGGTGTATGTGGAGAAATAAAGCAGAGATTGGGTGACAGGCCCTGATGAGGGATGTGTTCATGCCATCTGGGTTTGCTTTAACACTGTGGTCACTGTTGGATGCCGAGGGCTCTGCATTGTGTCCTGATGTTAAACACAGAGGTGGTAGTCATGGAGTTGAGGTTAATGTTTTGTTCTGGAGACACAGAGAGCGAGAGCGAGAAAGACTGAGGACCCTCCTCTGTCTCTCTCTGTCTGTCCTAGCTGTCAGCAGCGATGGTGAGCCGGGTAGAGCTGGCGTCTAATTGAAGAGCAGCTCCGCACCCCTGTCGTCATTAATCACCAGGCCTGTCAGGACCTCACAGTAGCACTCTGCACTGACGCACACAGGGGGAATATTAGTCCCCTCCATCACCATCACTATCTCCACTAATACTACTTCTTTGATTACTACTATCATTCTCTTACCATTGCCTTTGACTACGTTTACATGCACCTAGTCTCGCATTGCCAGACCTTCCTCCACAGCGCTGCGGAGGAGGGACTGGCTAGTGCACACAGCATTCCGGGATGGGAGACAAACGTGCTCAGGTTTACTGGCGCTAAGCCCCGGACACATTGAAAGTGCCTCTGCAAAACAGCCTCGGGAACAAACTTGTTTTGGTGGAACGTATGCGTTCAAAAGTCGTGCAACAGAAAACTCAGATTGGACAGATAGTCTAGCTATGCGCAGTATGCATGTCCAAAGAATGCTTCTAATACCCGAATAATACCGGCATATCCCACGTCTTAATCAGAAAATGCTAAATTCGGAAAAAAAGGCCTTATTCAGAATATCCAAACAGAACATAATGTTTACATGACCTGTATCACTTTCAGAATATTGTCATATTCTGAAAAATAGTGGAACATTAGTGTGCATGTAAACCTACTTATTTTTACTATTGCCATCACCATTTCTCTGACTGACTTTTACCACCGCAATCATGTAAGGCTTGTACATGTGGATGCGCCAACAGTGTTGTTGTCATTACTTAGAATTCCTCATGGGGGCGACAGAAACTATGCACTATAGCTTTAAACAAGCGAGATATAATGTGTTAATTAGTGAGCTTTAAAGATGCTGGTAGGTGGATTTTAGCTTTAGCTTTGGATGGAGCCAGGATAGCTGTTTCCCCCTTTTTTCCAGTCTTTATGCTAAACTAAGCTAAGCAGCTGGCTGTAGCTTCATGTTTATCAGAGAGGTAGCAATCTTGTGATCTAAAGACCCTGACACACCAACCCGACGGCCGACCGTCGGCAGAAAAGGCAGTCGGACTGATCAGTCGGCTCCCCGAGGTCCAGAAAGTGCCTCGGAACACACCGAAGCGACGCCGACTTGAGTGTAATATGTCTCCATAACAGCAGACGGCGCTATGTCTCTGTATTATCGCCCAAAAAATTTAAACCGGCATAATGGCGGCTTCGTTCGGAAAACAATCTCATATTTTACGAAGATAGTGTTTCTGAAAACATTTTAAGAGAGAAATAGGCCATGCAGGTGCTGAATCTGTCTTCATTTCAGATCGACAAAGGTCAGTTTAAAAGATTTTCATCAGATTTTGAGAGGCTTAGTCAGGCTCATCCCGCTCGTCATTTCCGGGTTAGCACTCCACCAATCAGATTGGTCTTTGAGTCCGACTGCCCGCCCTCCGACCCAGCAAGTCAGGTCGGCCAAAATGAAGGCCGACGGCCCCTCCGACGGACGCACGGAACACACCGAACAGACTCGAGTCACCGACCTCGCCAGACTGTTAAACGGCTTTATTATCGGGTTGGTGTGTCAGGGCCATAACTCTTAGTAGTAAAAGGGAACAATATTATTTTCTGTATTTTCTGTTACAGCTAACTAAAGTTGCTTGCTGTAGTTTTCAGAATAGAAGAACAATCTAAATAATGTAGAAGAGTTAAGACAGAAAAATAGCTGTTGCTGTTGCTAACCTTGTGTGTAAGTTGAGAAGAACATAACATCCTTTATATAACTATAACTATTTTTTGTATTTGCTCCCTTAAAAAAAAAAGTACTTTTTCAAGTGAAATGGCACTTTCTACTGTTTGTAAGATATTGTCATTTTAATAAACCCACTGAAGAAGGTGAAAAAGCACTGTACGCCATCAGAACCATTTAGTTGCTCGTGGTATCGCTCTCTATTTTTGTAAAAGCTAAAGATAATATACTGTAATTAAAAATAACTTTGGAAATTTGCTATTTTCGCAGTGTACCCAGCTTTGCAGCGTATTTTGGCAATATTTACTCACACCAGAGTCAGACAGTGGCTCAGAAATGTTCTTCATTTTAACAAATTTATGACTATTTTGGTGTTCAAGTCTCCAGAAATGTCCCTTGACTTAAATGTTGAAACTGGAAGATGTTGCACCTTGCTTTAACATAACCTTTCTACAAAATAACAAATTAGACTCACAGACTCTGAATTCAGCCTCACATGAGCCATCGTCTGTGGACAAAGGATTGGGGCTGAATACAACACACACACACACACAGACACAGACACACACACACACACACACACACACACACACAAACACAGCCTCGCACGGCCGACATAAATGAAGTGTTTGGGTGTTGACTCAGCTGAGAGTGTGTGTGTGTGTGTGTGTGTGTGTGTGTGTGTGTGTGTGTGTGTGTATGTGTTTGTGTGTATGTGTGGGGGAAGATAGATGGAGGAGATTGATGAGCGTGGGGAGAGGGAGAATAGTGAGGCATTTGATGAACGAGTGTAAACTGGCAACAGTGGAATTAATTCCACCTCCCTGACAAGATTGAAAGTTCTCCCCTCTGCGTGACCTCCAGTGTGAATCATCTTCACATTGAAGCCAATGTAACCAACTCTCTATCTGCTGTTTGTAAATCCCCAAATCCACATTCATACATCTAAAAAAGCCAGATAGCACTGTAGACATTTCGAGAGGTACATGCCCTTCTCACGCAGATATCACCTGTACTTCACCAACACGACTTTAGGGGGCAACGCAATCCAATGTATCTCTCGTGACATAACTCTGCAAGTTACAAAGAAATATGCTGCACTAAATATACATGTGCAATACAGCATTACAAGCAGAATATCCTTGACCTATTTCGGCTAGACTACTTTAAAAACGGCATAAAAAAAAAAGCAGCAAGAAGAAAGTAAGTCTGTCCTGTTTCCGGAGAACTGCGTGGCTCCAGTTTCTAAAGAAGAAAAATAAGTGTAAGGTCCCAAAGAGCTACCCAGAGCGGTGATCAGGGCGCCGTAACCTTGCTGGTGTGGCGCTTGGCTTGGCTGTGGTTTGGGAGGGTCATCCATTTCATTAATGGTCCTGTCAAGTGACACCTGTGCTCGCCTTTCCCCTGTCTGGAGTGCTAATGAAGCGCGAGAGTAGAGGAGTCTGGGAGTCGGGGTCAATAGCCGCCTCGGAGAGTGCAGCCTCTTCGCTCTGTGCCACCTACACGCTGTCAGCCAAATAGAGCGGAGACACAGACACATCATCGAGGCCAAAACACTCTGATGGCAGCGGGGCGGCTTTAACATAGACCCACGCCAAGCCTTAAAACAATTAAGGAGATCTTTACAATGGAAAGGATAACTTTTTCCCCTTAAGATCTAGCCAATCTTCCTCAGAAAATGGGAGAAATGGACCCTCTTTTTAACAAAAGAAATGCTGCTTCACTCTGAATGTCTGCGGACATTAAAAAGACAATGAACACGCAGGATCATGTAAAACCAACTGTAGTGCCCCACACAGTGTTCTTTTCATTGTGTTTTTACTTTCTGTAAACATGTAAAACATACTTTAAATTAAGAGTAAAAAAAAGAAGAAGATAGAGCGACTCCTTCCCCTCAAATTAGTATCTAACAGGGGTTTAAGGGTTTAAGGAAACTGAGACAATCAGGAGGGTCAAGTTTAAAAAGCCTTTAGTATATTTCTTGGCTGAATCATTAAATCATACTTTCCCTGGTGAAGGCCTCACTGGCTGAAACATGTTTTCACGAATTAGCCAAGAAGTATATTAAAAGGCTTTTTAAACTTTACCCTCCTGACTGCCTCAATTTCCTTAAACCCCTTGTACACTTGGATCCCGAAGCAAAAGAGCGCCGGAGGGACACAGTGTCTACACACCCGAGCAGCACTCCATGCAGACTGCATTGCGACTTAGCATCTAACAGCTCTGAGTCGCTGACTTCAGTTAAACCACAGTTTAAGAGCACAGAGCAGCGAAAAAAGAAAGAAAAAAAAAGCCTCTGGATTGGCACACCCTTCATAAATGAGCACCAGAGCATTCTTTGCAGAGCGAGGGTAAGCTAAAGAGTAGTTCACATGAATGACTGCATCTGGTTTTGGAGACTTCAGGTGCAATTCAAGATACACTGGCAAGTGGCTTGAATATGTCTCATCTCACTCTGAGCAATGGAGGCCTGTATCCATGTTTGTGGTTCCTGGAGGAGAGGGGGAGATGTCAGGACTTTGATGAATATTTCTCTATTAACCGCCCCCCATTGTCAGCTCTGGCCTTTGTGTTGCACACCAATCAGTCAGAGCGCGAGGAGATCCCGGGTCGACACCTCCCTCAGGTCATTATTGGAGTCCCAGTGACCCAGCGGCCACTCCACACAGCCGTGCACTCTGCTGAGGCGGCTGTTTTTCAGGCCTCGCACAACAAGAATCAGCAATTAAAAGCTGCACTCGCAACAACAAAAGCAATGTGGGAGAGATGGAGAGAGGAGGAGGGATGGAAGTCCTCAGAGACTAGCTAACAGGGCTAATGTGACCCGGCCTGCCCTCCTTGGGACAGCCCTGTCAACTGATATGAGCCGTGAATTATTGCAAATAGCCACATATAGCGTGGCTGTAGCAGCCGTAATGATAGATAGAGCGAGATAAGTGCAGTGCAGCAGTCTGGCAAGATTTACTCCATCCTCTGTGACAAAAAGCTACTTCACAGTACTATATATAGCTAACAATAAGGAAGAAAACGAGGTCACGTGCAATCATGTATCATTTATTTAACAAAATTAGACCTTTTTCCTGTTGGTTGGATAGCACAGCCATCATTAATTGTTTTTATTCATGTTATCTTTTCTTATCGTTGTACCATTTGCGTCTGTGACCCCAAATTGCTGACCCCAAGTAAGCTTGAAAAAATATGACATCTTTGCATATTTACAAATAAAAATAATGGCATTGTTCAAGATAATGCTCATGGACATGCACTTCTCCAGAGTCTGAATAATAATGCAGGAAAAAACAACAGCAGAGATGGAAAGGAGATCCCCAGAATAAAGCTTCACAGTCCATCTTCATCGTGGTGCAAGGTTTTTATTTTTTAGAGTGTATGATAGGCATAATGGTACTATACTTTTCAGTTAGAATATTTCAGAACAATTTATTTGGACAGCAAAAATCCCCCCCCCCCTCCCCCCTTCCCCCCACAGATTTGAATAAGAAGCGCTTGAGTGAAAAATAAATACAGACTTTCCGTTCCGGGAGACAGATATTGAGAAAAACAAAACCAAAAACCGAAATCAAGACTGTTGTAATAATCCCACAATTCCATAATTTTTTTTTCAAGCTCTGTGTCTTTGCCGTCTTGAATTACTAGAGTCCGTTGGTTCTGTCGACAATCCATCACAGGGGCTTTTTTTGCCTTTTGGAGCGCCAGTCCCAATCCTGAGGCTAACAGGTGGTATTCCTGGCAGACAGGCCAGCAGGCAGGATGCCCTGTAACTGGGCATGACCCCAATCTTAAGAATCCATCTTCAGGGCCGCTCTGGAGAGTCCAAGCCGGTGCCTGCAGTCTGTGGGCGTCGACACTATTTCTGATATCACTGGTATCCGAGGGCCGAGGCTGAGCCCAGTCTCTGACTGTAGAGGGCATACGGGGAGTAATAGGCCGTGGAGGAGGGGAGGGATGTCATAGGGAAACCTGGCGCTCCGGGCAGGTGGGATTTGCTGTAAGGGTGGTAGCGAGCCAGGCCCAAGCCAGGTGAGCCTCTGAGGGAGAAGGAGCTGGGCAGGGTTCCTGGGCTGCTCTGGGGGGGCAGGTGGAGATGGCAAGAGGCTGTCGATGAAACCGATGAAGGGTAGGCCGACAACAGCTTGCTGTCCACCATGCCGTGCAGGGCTGTGTGGGTGCGCAGGTGGGCTAGTAGCTCCTCTGACGTGGCGAAACGCTTGTCGCAGGGGCCTCCGACGGACACCCAGTTACAGGCGTGAGGCTGCGGCTCGTTGTGGAGCATGAAACCGTAGGTGTAGAGGGGGTGGGACATGGAAGGTGGGGTGCTGGAAGACAAGGAGCTGGGGTGCAGGGAATGGAGGTGGTGGGAGGGGTAAACCAGGGGGAAACCAGACTTGAGGCTGGAGGGATCGTGGATGCAGGTGGAGCAGTTGCTTCCTCCCAGGTGGGGTGCATTAGGGTAAGTCAGACAGTACGGGTCCCGACATAAGCCCTGCATCAGGGACGGAGGTGAAGCTCCAGTGAGCGGGCTGGAGCTGGGATGCTTCCCCGGAAGTCCTAACCCCAAATTAGACTTGGTATGATCCAAGCCGGGAACAAACTGGGAGGGGTAGCCAGCGTAGGCCCCAACAATGGAGCCGTGGTAGCCCATGGTAGCAGGCGGCAAGGGGAAGACAGAATGTCCAGGTTTAAAAGGGGAGACAGGGGCGATGTGCCCAGAGCCCAAGCCAGGCTGTGAGGAGGCCTGTAGGTCGGCCTTGCTCTCCGGCCGCGGGCTGCTGGCAGAGCTGGCATTGCTGGAGTTGGCGCTGGCCCGTATGTGGCTGGAGTTGGCTAACTGAGCCCCATCCATCCCCGACTTCGCTGCATCGGTGTCTTTTTTGCCAGCGCTGTTGTTATTAGTGTCCGAGCTGGACTGCTCTGAGCTCCCAGGTTTGTTGTCCATGTGCGGGGCCTGGGAGTGTGATGGGGGCTGCGTGGAGGGGGAATGGCTTTGTCTGTGTGACTGGCTCGTAGTGTGCAGCGGAGGAGGGCTGGAGCTGGGTGACTGTGAATGGGGAGGAAAGGATGGACATGAAGCTGTGCCACTGCCGGAGCTTCCATTTGGCAACCTGAAAGCTGCTTTATCTGAAGGCCCCTTTGTCCCCAGAACGTCCTTACGACAGTCGCCTGATGACTTGGAGTAAGGCTTGAAGCTGGACTTGTCCTCCAGGGAATGGTGCTGCTCTCCAGACTTGGAAGATCGGCTGGACGATTCCTTTTCTCCCAGACTGCCTGAGGAGAGGGAGGCCAGCTTGGAAGAGGAGGGGGGGTCTGGCTTGCCAATCTGAGAGCAGGTCTGGGCCAGCAGAGCCAAAGGACTCTTCTTGGCATCCAGCTGAGAAGGGAAAAAGAGAGCAAGACGGTGAACAAACTGTTTTTGTGCTGATTTAAATGTAGCATCATAAGACATATCCACTCTATTATAGTTATAATATGCAATCATTAAAATAATATTTTGTTTGTGTATTTTACTAGCCAAACCATGAACTAAATATATTATAGAAAACCCAGCAAAGTCCACATCAACCCTGAGTTGTGTATTTATATTTAACATAAACAAAGTTAATCCAAAGTTTAAGAAAGAAAGGAAAAAAAAGAAAAAGCTCCCATAAACATTTGGAAAGAAAAAATGTAATTATAATATATCAGTAAAATAAAGCGGTTATTATATTACTTTTAAAACAGTAACAACTGCAACTGCAGTAATTTTACATTTCTGAACTCTGGTGCCTTGCGAACTTGCCAACAAATCGCTGTGCGTAAAATGGCGCATATATTTGTCAGAGTAACACTCACAGAAACCTACGCCATGAGCTAAATGTTATCTGATTAATATTACGAAGAAAGACGACATCAGGTGACACCAACAGATCTCGGAGAACATGTCATCTATATTTTAATGAACTTACTTCAATGCTGACTGGCGCGGATGTGAGGGGCTGGAGATACTCCGGGTGCAGCAAGTGGCCGCTGTGCGCCGTCAACATCTTTACGATCCGGATAGGAAGCCTCTGAGCCTGACGCAAGGGATCCGTTGGAGGACAAGGAGTGGGTATGGAAACGGACGGTCTCTCCGCTCCTGTCCGGCGTTGATCGCCGCTGCGCTCCGGGGACTGTCTGCGTAAAAGCGGTTCAGGTCCACCGGGGGGGTCTCTCATCTGGATCGGGTCTCGAGGAGGGACGACGGCACGGAACGAGGGGACGCAGGGTTGAAAATCATTCACCAGCACATTTCATGATGATCAAATTCAAAAGAAGATAGTGCGGTAATCCGGAATGACAAGTACGCAGTGCGCGTCCTCCGTGTCGGACCCAAGCTGTCTCTAAAGAGGAACAAATTGCCCAAATGTCATCCTCTTTTGGGCTCTTCAGTATCACTCGTTAATTATTCCTAAATATTCCTTTATCCAGTGTTGAAAAAAAGAAGAATGAAGCAAAAAGAAAAACACTATAAGTAGCCACTGCTCATCAAAATACGGAGTGCAAGTGAAGGAATATCCCCGCAGAGGTTGGTGTGTGAGAGTCCTCCGGCGTGCGTATCTCTGTCCCTCTGCAGCAGTCTCACAGTGCTTCACTTCTTCCACATACTGACGATGTGAGGGGAGGGATTTCAAAGCACTGAGCCGCCGTCCAATCACAAGGGCCCGCATTCATAAACAGGGGCGGGACAAAGGGAGGAGGCGCGGTTTGTCTTCTGGCCTCACCCTGATACCCAGGCTGTAATATGTATGAGTGAAAATCTGTGTCAGTGACCTCCACGAGCCAAATACAAATACTGTAGGACAGATGTTGACACTATGCACTGTGCGACAAAAGACAAATGACCCCAATAAGGATCAACTATGAAGAATTAACTCTAGGAATCTGGATCCACCCGGTTCTTATAAATAGGTGCACTCAACTCATAATAATAACTGTCTGTCTATGAACACTGCTGGTATGTTAATGACTTTATTGCATTATAGCAACCATACTGCGACTGCTCCTGGGCTTGATTCATATTTTTCCAGATTGAAGCCAATTTACGTGATTCAATTTTCATGTGTTTTGCCGTGACAGTGAACGACATCTTCAGTTTCGCGTTAACGGTCGCACACTCCAATTTATTAAGTATTGCAGATGCACCGACACTAATTTCAGTGTTTTCGAGCAGTTTGTCAGATAGCCAGCATAAAACAGAGAAAACAAAAAGACAATGGAGTTCATATGGTTGTTATTAGTAAGCCCAGTAATTTCATTTCATTTCCCATAAAGAACAACAAGCCGTACTCCATGGGGATTTCCATCCTGGTTGGAACGCAATTTCAACTAATCACATGGCTTGACCTGAACTACCACGATTCATAACTCAAGATATTACAACACTGTATTCAGTCTGTTTAAAGTAGTGTCACGGATCATTGATTACTGGCTAGATAGTCATGGATCGACAAGAGTACATTTTTTAGGATTACTGCCTGACATTCTGCTCTCTGTGTGTTGCTGTTCTCAAAATCCCTTCGCCACGGGCAACAACAACAAACTTCGAGCTAGCGAGCTACACACTGAAAATGGCAAGTTTCGAAGAAAATTTGGATCGCGCAACAAGGCAGGCCTGCTTGGTTCTTTCGGGGACTGATTGTAAAGATTTACAAAGAATATGTTTACGGCGTTTACCCTCTAACTGGGACATTTTGAAGAGGATTTCTGTGGACGAAGTACACACGGCGATACACTGGTAAGAGCTAATGAGGTTGAACCATGTATCCAGCTAATTTAAATGGCTAACGTTACTGTGTTGTGTGAACAGTTAACTTTATTTAATATTATATGTGGCATTTGATGTGGCATAATTTTTTTGCGGTGATGCAAATGTTCCACTACAACAAGTTCCTTCCCCGAGACGATTTTGCAGAGCCACCGTCGCTGCGTCAGAGCTTAGCGTTGCCCAAGACGATTGTGATTGGCTTAAAGTGCCCATATTATGCTCATTTTCAGGTTCATAATTGTAAACTAGAGGTTGTACCAGAATAGGTTAACATGGTTTAATTTTCAAAAAACACCATATTTTTGTTGTACTGCACATTGCTGCAGCTCCTCTTTTCACCCTGTGTGTTGAGCTCTCTGTTTTAGCTACAGAGTGAGGCATCACACTTCTGTTCCATCTTTATTGGGAGTCACACATGCTCAGTAGCTAGGTAAGCACTACTAGCCAGTCAGAAGCAGAGTATGAGGGTGTGCCATGCTAGCAGCTAGGCGAGCATTATAACGTGTGTTCCAAAGTGACCACGTTTGTCTCTGAAGTAAAGGCTGGACTACAACAGAGCTGTTTGGAGCAGTGTGTGAACAGTGTTTTCTGTTGGAGATGGTAAGTCCCTTTGGGGGGGACTTTGGGCTTTTTCACTTTGTAAACCTATAACGTGCACCAAAAAGATATATAACACAATAAAGGAAAGGGAAAGAGCCAAAAAGCATAATATGAGCACTTTAAAGAAATGCAAACAACCCAGAGTTTTTTTTTTTCTGTGGTTTAACCAGATCTTACTCCACAGCGCTATGGAGATAGGTCTGGCAATGCCAGACTACTGGCTAGAGAAAATACAGAACAAGCCTTTCCTTTGAGGTTCAATAGGTCAACTTGTTGGACACCTTAGGCTGGCCTTATCAAACTGTACCACCATCAGCCTGCTCCTTGATTATAATGGCTGCTGCCATTTATCTGCAGCTGAAAGGGAAGGCAGTGGAGGATGAAGTCACTTCAGCCTCACTCAACAGCATCACTGTTTGACCTGTCATCATTAGGCTTAGTCATCACTCAGCACCCACGCACTGCCACTCACGCTTCAATGACCTGCAGAGATCCAAAAATACGTGAGCGCAGACGTGCACGCCGCCGGGCTAAGTGCGGTACAATCTTCTTTTGAATCCGTCTGTTTGTTTAAAAAAACGTCTGTCGCCACCTCGGCCCGAGACACATAAACAGGTGACGCACAGCAACTGCGTTCTCGCTGGGAGACTTAAAGGTAACGCCGAGAGCTCAGAGCGGATTTCAAAACATTTCTTTACAACGCAGGCTGCTAAGTTAAGATGTGAGGTTTCCGATAGCGCTCTTGTTTATCCCACAGTCATCCACTTGTTAAAAGGGTGAGTGGGTGAGTCGCTGCAGTGTGGGTGGAGTTGCATAAGGAAGGGGGGGGGGGCGTTTAAAAAAGGAGACCAAAGAGGAGGGCATTGGGAAAAAAGCCAGACAAAGGCAGCGAGAGAATGAAACAAGGGAGGGCTCAAACAACAGGGAGCGACTCCTTTCATGTGCCCCCTTGATCTAGGCTGGTAACAGCTGTTTTGGCGTGTCGATGACTGATGGCTGTTTCCTGTTGTGGATATTTTTAAGAGGACAGCTTTTCCCATTAAAGAGGCTTCTCAGCATGTCCAGGTTCCCGCTGGCCCTCTGGGCATTTCCATGCCTTTTCCATGGCTGTATCAAAGCAGCGGGTTAGGCTGGAACAGCAGCCAAACAAACAAAACCAACAAAAAAACCAAGGTGGGGCTGATAGGGGCTCAGGAGGAGTGAGGAGGAGCGGACCCCTCATGCCCCTGTGATCCTGTGATCTATAGAGCCGCCGAGGCCTGTAATAGACGCCATAGCTCAGTGCCGGGGCCTGATTCATCCCCGTGTTGAAAAGCTGCTGTTTGCCTGACTCCAGAGTAAATATATAATGCTGACATTAGGCAGCTGGATTCTTCCAAGCCTGGCTCGAGCAAATCCTAGTCTGCTCGTTTGTCTTGTGCTCTGTTTGGAAGTGGCGAGGTGTTTTGTGGCACACACGGGGATTAGCGTTGCGTAGATGCTCTGTGTGATTGTTTAATGAGGGGCTGACATTGATGTGAGCTCATAAGAGTCCCGTTTTCTTTTTTCCCCATTTCAAGTTATTATGCTTCTACAGGCCTGCGCCAGTGTCAGCCAGACTTTGACAAGGTCTGGCTGCGTGTAGTACTGTACAAAGAGAAGGAGAGAGAAATGATAAAAGCGCCAGAGAGGCAGAGGAGGGAAAACGAGTGTAAATAACTCCTATTTAATTATCTGTGACTGACATATGGGGTGTGTGGAATGGGAATAGAGGCCTGAGGCTGGGGCTCTGCTCTAGCCCTAGTGTTTTCTCCAGCAGTAATAAAACCGAGGTAGAAAAGAAAAAAAGAAAAAGAAGAAGTGGATTAAGACAGTTTCATGGGGTGTAACAGACATGACATTTTAGACCCAAACACTTTTACAAAAGAGCCTCGCAGGCAACATTCCAGCCGGGACAGAATGTTGAACCAAGGATTTCCTTGAGCTGAAAGGTCCACAAACAATATCTACACAGTGTACTTAATGTATTCACACTTCCTCGTTTATCTTTCCGTGGTTGCCTCTCCCTCTGTCTTTGACATACACGTACACACACTAATCCTTTCACAGTTGAATGTGCACGTGCTGGCATGAGAGAAATGGATCCTGTTCACACAAACAAACAGACAGGCCATACTGTGCAAGATGCCATCTTCAAAGTGTGTTAGTATACAGTATTATCTATCTGTCTACATAATACACGTGTGTGTGTGTGTGTGTGTGTGTGTGTGTGTGTGTGTCAGAGTCAGCGCTGTGGCTGACAACCTTATCTCTCCAGTTTAGGAGGGAGATTGTCTCTCTTGTCAGCTTATCACGTCGCCCGAGCTAACGCTCTTACCACGTGGACCTACCTGTCGTCTATCTGTCTGCGTTATAATCACACCGGGATAATAGGCTTCCCTCTGTTCCCAGATTGGCACTTTTATTTCCGAAACCTACAACCGCGCCAAGGGTTTCCGCCTCGCCGTATACTCGCTACACCTGAAACACATTCGCAGACAGGCACATAGGCTGCACACCGCCCACACCCGTTCAACCTCAAGTCCTCTTTCCACACTGGGAAACAAAAGGCGCTATTGTCCTCCACGCGGAGAAGTTATCAAGAGCACGGAGGGAGGAGGAGGGAGACCGGGCCTGCGCTGCCAGACAGCGTCTGCCTCAAATCAGATCGTCCCACATTGTTGTGTGAAATTTCAGATGACATCAAAAGATGTTTCTTCCATTCCCCCCCCGTTGTCCATGATGACGGAGTGGGGGGTCATTTCGATAGAAGCACAATCAAGGTATTCACAAGCTGAAGCCGTGACAGGTCTAGTAAAAAAAAAGGAACAACAACGAGCGTGCTAAAGAAAATCTTCCCAGCACATTCCTCACGCTTGTTAAAGTCAGCGCCGCTTCCGGCGCTCACGGCCCCCAGTCGCCGTGTCTGTGTCTTCATCACCTCTGTCGAGGGAGAGGCTGCTGGGAAAGTATACTTTCTGTCTTTGAAACCACTCTTGTGTTCAGTGGCGGAAGAAGTATTCAGACACCTTTACTTCAGTAAAAGTACTAATACCACTCTGTAAAAGTCCTGCGTTGAAAATGTTACATAAGTAAAAGTATGTAAGTATCATCAGGAAATTGTACTTAAAGTAGTGTTGTGTGAAGATAACAGTCCCTGTGCTGGAAAGGAAGAGGGGGCCCAAGAAAGAAAGTATAAGAGATGAGGGGAAGAATAGATCGGGGCTCACAAGGTCTGACAGTCTAGAGATACGTGGACCGGCTCCGGCTTTTTGTCTGTTGCTAGGGAAACTTAGTATCTGCGTGCTTTGTGATCCCACAGAGCTGTGTATTGTTACTCCGATGCTTGACTGATTAAATGAATGAATTTGACTTTATCTTATCATCTTTTTGGGCTCTTGCTTAGGATCAATATAATACCAATTTAATGAATGCGCGGGGATATATAGGTCTTTTATTGGAGTCAGAAACATTGTCCCAAAAGGGGGGACACAGAGTAGGTAATTCACAACAGGAGTAAAAGTAAAAGTACTCAATGCAGCAAAATCCTCAAATTTTAAAGACTGGCAACGATCCAAAGTGTTTAATCGGCTAATCAGTTTAAATGGACTATGGACCTATATATTTTGGGGTAATTTCATTTATAATAGAACATTGTATTTAATAAACTACATGTGTTTTGTGTGCACAAATCTTAATTTGTAAAGTAACTAAAGCTGTCCGATTATGTAGTGGAGTAAAAAGTACAATATTTCTCTCTGAAATGTAGCGGAGTAGAAGTAGAAAGTGGCATGAAAAGAAAATACCCTCAGATTTGTACTTAAGTACGGTATTTGAGTAAATGTACTTGGTTAAGTTCCACCATTGCTTATGTTAAGTCATAAAATCAAAACCGCAGCACTGTTATTCTCATCAGAAAAATGAAGTTGTGTTTTTGGAAAAGAAAAGTTGCTCAATCTAGCCTTGTCAAGCGTAGCCGCACTAGCCTATTTAAAAGAATGACTCTCTCTCTGGCATTCGTGACCTGGTAAACAACAGAAGTTACTGGAGGCTACAGCAGCCACAAAGTTCCTGCCAAACATAACCGAGGATGATGATGACGAAGGATGGGACGGGCGGGGCTCATGTCAATCATCGCCAACCCGCAGCGAGGCCGAGTCATGTCAGCTGCCACAGGTTTGATGTGACAAAGGATGGCATTGCTCAATTAAAAGCCTACCAATGTGTAAGTAAATCCGCGCCATTCAGCTTTGACACATCAAACAAACGCTTATTAAAGCCGCCCATGCCATTAATCTCTCTGCATGTGCGCTTATCAACCCCGGGTCACTGCAGGAGCAGAAAAACCTGCAACAGTGAGAGTATTAAAGTGCTCATATTGTGCTTTTTGGCTTTTCCCCTTTCCTTTATTGTGTTATATTTCTTTTTGTGCACATTATAGGTTTACAAAGTGAAAAAGCCCAAAGTCCACCCCAAAGGGACTTACCATCTCCAACAGAAAACACTGTTCACAAACTGCTCCAAACAGCTCTGTTGTAGTCCAGCCTTTACTTCAGAGACAAACGTGGTCACTTTGGAACACACGCTATAATGCTCACCTAGCTGCTAGCATGGCACGCCCTCATGCTCAAGGGGGTAAGCTTCTCCTCGGACCGCGAACCTCCTATGGCGCCATTTTGATGCTAATAAGCCATCACCTCCCGTTAGCATTCCATTGACTGCCATTCATTTTAGCGCCACTTTGACAGCGAATAACTTTACATCTGAAGCGTTTAAAGACTCTATTTGTCCATTGTTTATTTCTAAAGAAACACGACAATGTTTTAATGTACCTTGTACCTCACGTTATGGCTCCGTAGCGGACGTTTTTGTAAAAATAGGCTAACGATTGTGTCATAACCACGCGACTTACTGTCGCATAGTAGAGGAATTACCCAGGAGAAGCGCGCAGGCAGTTTCGTCTCACATTAGCTGTTTAAAGGAGAATTCCGGCCAATTTTTATGTTAATCTTGATCGCTATAGCTACGTGAGTACTTTCGATAGAAAAAACCCCGACCTGAATCAGTGCAGATAACACGGAGAAGCTGCAGCTACGTACTACAAGCGTCCCCTGAGCTAAAACGGCAGTGGTCGGGGCAAGTTTTAGAGTGCCTCTTAACAGACACAAAATGCAATTAATATGTCTGTGCCACATGAAAAGGGCCCTTACGTGTCAACAAGATGCGTTTTCAACACAGACATTGTTTAAATTCACCTACCCTGGTCCCTGTCTCGATCCTGCCGGTAGCTAGCTTGCCCTGCTAGCTGATAGCCGTTAGCCGTTAGCTGCTAGCTGCCGTCCGGTGAGTGTATTCAGACAGGCTTCTGTGATAATCATCCCAATAACAATCCATGGAGCGGCGGTGGTGTAGCTATGTCCTCCAGATGACAGGTCATGTCACGTCTTGAAGTGTATTCCCCCCTAAAATACCCTCACTGGTCGCCGTCCAGAGCAACAGGATCTGTTGGTCCATTCTTATATACTGTCTATGAACATGCTCTGCAACTGACTAGCTAGCAGTACTTACTGCGCATGTGCGAATCCCAACAAAGATGGAACAGAAGTGAGATGTCTCACTCTGTAGCTAAAACATTATGAACCTGAAAATGAGCATAATATGAGCACTTTAAATGCCGGAAAAATGTCAAAAAAAAAGTCAATTTATAACACCATTTTAGGGCCTAATGGAAAACAACACCTGCAGTGTTTTTTGTGTGTCGTGTTTTATTGAATTGAACTAAACGTGGTAAAGCAGAAGTCAGGAATTACTTTTATGAATTCTCATTTAATAAAGAAAACCCCAAAAAAACAGGAGTTTGAGAGCAGGCAGTAATGGAAAACGCATTCCAGACACAGACCTCGTGTGGCCAAAATATTTGTCCCAACTGGGTCCTTGTGACACCGTACGTGTCCCTGGCAGTAATTCACCGGCTCAGATGAATACATGAAAGTGAAGCACTGCCATATATCACGCGTCCCACACCCCATGAGCCTCGCAAAGTCATACGCCATTTGTTATGCGACCGTGCATTCTCATTTCGAACTCTGTGTTGAGGGCCACGGGCCCAGCTGACACTTATGAAATATTTCCCTTGCTGACCTTAGCTACTGCCTCAGCTGGGGAGATTAATCCTCTGTCGGCAGACATTGGGAGCAGACTGCAACAGCAGCACACACACACACACACACACGCACGCACGCACGCACGCACACACACACACACACACACACACACACTACTTCTGGTGACTACAAAACATAGCAGTGGCAACGGCACAGACAACAACTCTGTTCTGTTACAGTAGCAATAATTACAGCCTCTGTTGATTTATTGCAGCTTTACTTGATAGTGTGCCAGTTCCAGGGGGTTTGGGAGAGAGTTGGAGAAGGCATGCACTGAAGGTTATGAACCACAATCATACAGCAAATATTGCACACACACAAATGAGTGAAGAGCAGACGGCACAGGAGTACAGCAGCTCCTGCGTAATTTAATATTCAGTGCAACCTCGCACTGATTCTTTGGTACTTATAGTATAGAAGAAAGGCTGCAAAGATTTGATCAAATAAAGTGCTTCAAATCAATGTTAATACCTAATTGTAAAATTCAAACGCTACTGAATACCTATTGTTGAAATGTACCGTAAATACTACTGAATGCCTAGCACTGAAATATTTTTTACTTTAAAAACCATCTGTCTGAATTCCACACTTACTAAAACTCAAAATGAAGTTTTAGAAATTCCTACAAATGATCAAATGTATTTGTTTGTAGTTTCCAGCATTTAAAAGTTGGTTACATCAGGTTACATTCATCAGTCATGTGAAAAAAAGTTACTGGGAACCCTGGACACGTTTATTCATTTTATATCTTAATATGTGAACCTGAAAAAAAGTTTCTTTTTTTCAATTGCAAACTTTAAAATGACCTTCTGTGAATCTCACAGAAAGCAAAGAAAGGTCATAAAATTGTAAAATTTTATAAACATAATTTATTCATGAAATTCCAATTATTATGGTCTTCCTTTGCTTCCATACATCGGGACTCTGGCCCTGAGAAAGAAGAGTGCGAAGGATTGCATCTACATGTCCAGCTCTGTCCTGTCCTGTCTTATGTGCAGCAGCAGATGACTTGGCCAAGTTTGGACTTTTATAAAAGGTTATTTAGTTGCCAGGAGAGAGAGAGAGAGAGAGAGAGAGAGAGAGAGAGAGAGAGAGAGAGAGAGAGAGAGAGAGAGAGAGAGAGAGAGAGAGAGAGAGAGAGAGAGAGAGAGCAAGCTGCTCTTGCAGTTCCTGCCAGAAGGTTGCACTACCGGCGTACCGTAAATTACTCACGACAGCCTACAAGAACGCTGTCGGGGTGAGGAGTGGAGGGAAGATGGGAGAGGAAGGGGTGAAAGAGTAAGTGCAGTTTTCTTTTTGGTCCGTGGTGATGAATGAGTTTCTGAACAAGGCAGAAAATACATCATATCACCTTTAATGGGTACACATTTCTGCAGCCATAACTCAGTGTTTAAAAATAGGGAGGGGAGGGTGAAATACGACATCATATATTCCTCTCAACGACACTTTTACGAGCCCTCCCTGCAGTATAAAGGCATTGATTGCTATTTCAAAGCTCCATGTTAGAGTCAGTGTTGAGTACCTCCAGCTGCCAGCATCGAGGAAAGACAGAGAAACTCCTTTAACACATGGAGCCCAAACCGTTGCCCGGCTCTGTTGAGTAAAGTCGTGGTTTCTGTGGTTCACACGTAGGTTTTCTGTATGGAAAAACTCAGACTTGAGTCTTTTATCACAAAATATGAGTGTTTCAGAGAGATTGGGTTCATTGTTCCCTTCACCATGGGTGGTAATAAAGAAGGAGAACAGCGATACGTCGGTTAGGAGAGAGAACAGAAAAAGGACATTGTGATCACTCACCAAGGCTGTTTAAACAATGGATTTTCAAATGTTGGATTTGCAGTTGGATTACTTTATATCCCATCTTTTAGTAAGTTAGCTATATATTCAAAATGTTCTTCTCGTTGTGGGGAACCAACGTTATTGGAAGGCGTATTTAATATATGAAAAGTGGACAAAGGGTACTACATTGGGGTTGTTACAGAAAGTTTACTCTCGGTGTACCATTGATGCAATAACCCTGCTATCGTAGATACTGGCACCCAGTAAGCACACATACGTCGCCAGATGCTTGAGATGCCTGATTTAATACATCGTCCCGACGTCTTCTAAATGTCCAGTAGATGCTAAATTATACATCGTCCTGAAGTCTATTATACGTCGTGCAGAAAGCCAGGCTGATACATCGCCCCTACGTCTCTGCTATGTCATGTAGATGCTATATTGATACTTCGTCCCGTCGTCTGCTATATGCCCTGCTAGATTTATACATTGTCCGGGCGCCTTGTACACGGCGTGCAGATATGCCAGGCTGATACATCGCCCCAACATCTGCTATACGGCCTGCAGATACTATACTCATAATAATAAATTGTCCAGACGTCTGCTTTACATCATGCAGAAATGCTAGAAGAATTGAAAAGATAGAAACAAACAATTTGAGTCGACTCAAATTGTTTGTTTCTATCTTTTCAATAACAATATCTGCCTGAACAGAAACACACACGTCTCTGCTTGAACCTTTAATAAGGAGACAAAATAAAGATAAAAGTCCCATAAGTTAAACCATCTGCCATTCTGAGTGTAACAAGACCACAACCATGGCGGTAAATCTATCAGGCTGTACTCAGGCACCGTGGTGCTTTGGGCTAAATGCTAACGTCAGCATGCTAACATCCTCACAATGACATGCTAACATGCTGATGTTTAATATCATTTGCTAATTAGCACTAAACAAACGACAGCTGAGGCTTGGTTAGTTTTGCAGGCATGTGGTCATTAGAGAAAATATTGAACAAATTGAACTTTTGATGTGATGATGGTGCTAGATTAAAGGTCAAGGGATCACCAAAGTTATTATGATTCCTCCTAAGAAGGGCAGTAAAAAATCAAGTAGGATTCATCCTCTGGGGAACATGAATGTCTGTACAAAATGTCCTAGCAAACCATCCAATAGTTGAGATATTTCAGTCCAGGCCAAAGTGGTGGACCAACTTACATTGCCATCCCTAGAGCTAAGTCGCTAGTGTGGCAACAAACTGCTTTTTAGTGAAACGTTTAGCCATGTTAAGGACATGGGTCTTGTGTTACCAGCCTCAATAATTAGTCTGGTATGGATGGTCATGCAGTTGGACACTTCTGTGAAAGAGAGAGACACTTTTCTACTGAAGGAGAACAGGATGGAGACACGGTTAGCAAAAGAGACTGCTGACTGGACTTATGGCTTTGGCAAATTTGAAGTTCTTTTCAGTGAGCAGTTCCCAGCTGTAAATTTAAAGTGTTTGTGCAAGCTGCTATTAAAACCAAAATCCATGGCCTGGCCAAGGTTGTTCATTTCAGCAGGCCTGCAGGGAGGAATTCTTCTCCTGACAGACTGCCTGTCTCTTCAGTAAAGCAGAGAATGTCAGACAGGAGGCAATTAAAGTGTATACATGTGTATATCAACCTGTCCTCTAATTTATATTTATAGTTATTCTACCAGAAAGTAATGTAGTGTCATTTTACATGATAACCTACAAATTGAGGCGGTAGAGCCCATGTAACTCAAAATAATGGTGGGTGCAAAATAGACTCGTCCTTACCAGTTAAGGAGAAAGTAGTCTCGCTTTGCCAGACCCTCCTCCAAAGCGCACTGGAGGAGCTACTCCACATAGCATTCTGGGATGGGAGGAAAACGTGCTCTGGTTTATTGGCATTTCTTTAAACCAATCAGAATTGTCTTGGGCGGTGCTAAGCACCGGAGAAAAGCCGCAGTGCCGCTGATAAAATGGGCTCGGAAGGAACTTGCTTTGGTGGAACATGTGTCTAATAGTTGTTTTAGTCGTGCAACAGAAAACTCAGATTGGACAGATAGCTAGCTTTCTGGATTTACCCGGCAACGGAGAAATCCCGGAAGTGGAACATCAAGGATATAGACTACTAGTACCCTAATTCAGCAATCGCATGACATGACCATTGCATGTGTCTTGAATGTACGTATTTATATTTATTTGCATATCTAGGTAATATATCCCACTTCAAATGTATTTTTTTAATGCATTTCATTACATACATTACACACGTCATACATTTCTAAAGTTCGTACATAATTGTTACACAACAATGTATTTGGTTATTAAAGACTTTTTATGTAGCTATTAATAAAAATTGCACACCAATATAATTGCATATGCTACAATAAAAACAACAAGACAATATATATCTGTTGACCTACATATTATATTGGATAATGAGAAGGAATACAAAATGCAAGTCCATAATGTATGCAAGACTACATTTATTTAGCTCAAATAATGCAGTCACATCAACATAAATTGAGTATAACTGAAAACTTAAATTTCTTGCTTTATCTTCTGGTAAATCAACATTTCCCCCTTGCAATATTGGTATATACATAGCATGACAGAACAAAGAGGGAGAGAAGAGAAAGCATGATAACAGTATTAAACTTATTTACATTTGGTGCCTCGTCCAGCAGACAGGTGCACTGTGCCCAGAGGCGTTGTTACTGGCTACAGCCCTGAATGTTTTATGAATAGCCCCAGATCTCTTGCTTTCTCTCTCTCGAATAGAACAGGCAGCTACATGCTGGGTCTGACCATCATGCTGTATTTGTTTCTATCAGCTAGCAGCCGTCCGAGGAAAGCTGTGAAAGGTGTAATTTTCGGAGGAATCATTGCCAAATCAGTCTAATACATCGATGCCATCAACACAAAATGTAGGAGCGCATGTGACGTTTCCAGTCTGTGGTTTCCGACTCAAACACACGGAGCTCTGAAGCAGACCTGTGCGTCGCTTAGTGTCCACTCTCGCTGTAAAAATAGAGATGAGCAGCGCGCCTTCCGCGGTCTGTGCAGCTTCAGGTTTACAGAGGCTTGCAAAAGTATTCATACCCATTGAACTTTATCCCTGACCTGTCTGGTATGTTCCTTGGGCTTCATGATGCTATTTGTTCACTAATGTTCACTCTAACAAACCTCTGAGGCCTTCACAGAACAGCTGGATTTTATACTGAGATTAGATTACACACAGGTGAACTCTATTTACTAATTAGGTGACTTCTGAAGGCAATTGGTTGCACTGGATTTTATTTAGGGGTATCAGAGTAGAGCTAATACTGTAATAAAAGCTGAATACTTTTGCACGCCACACTTTTCAGTTTTTTATTTGTAAAAAAGTTTGAAAACCATGTATCATTTTCTTTTCACTTCACAATTATGCGCCACTTTGTGTTGGTCTGTCACATAAAATCCCAATGAAATTGTGGTTGTAACGTGACAAAATGTGGAAAAGTTGAGGAATAATTGTAAAGATTTACAAAGAATATGTTTATGGTATATTTACTATCACTGAGAAGTTTTGGGACCGATTGTGGCAGGATTGCTGTGGACGAAATAACATTTCACAGGGCGATACACTGGTAAAAGCAAATTACGGTTAACCATGTATCCAGCATATTTAAATAGCTCACGTTACTGTATTGTGTGAAGAGTTAACTTCATGTGGTGTCTGTCTTCTTTTATCGGGGTGCAAAAGATCCTTCCCGAGACCATTTTTCAGAGCCAGCGTTGCTGAGTCCAGAGTTTAGTGCCGCCCAAGGCGATTGTGATTGGTTTAAAGAAATGCAAAAAACCGAGCGTTTTTTTCCTCCTATCCCAAAATGTATGTGTGGAGGAGCCAGCCCTTACTCCGCAGCACTGTGGAGATAGGTCTGGCAATGCGAGACTAGGCACACAATAACACAAACTAACTAACCGATACAAGCAACTAACCGATGGAGGCAGCGGTAGACTAGCAACTCCTGTTTTCTGCGAGGTAAAATGACTGTTTTTACCAACAGAGTCTGGTAGCTTTGAAGAGAGCATAGAACGACTTCAGTTCCCCATCGTAAGGGGCTGTCTGACATAGGGATGTCACGAGAACCTGTAATTCGTCGGTACCAAAATTCAGAAAACGTGACAGAAAAAACAGAGTGGCTCATCTCCGTGCACGGCTTTACTGTAACGTTACATCTACAGCAACAGTTTTCACGACTTCACCTGGAGCTCCCAAACAGAAAGTAAGTCTGCTTCTCTCTGCCGTTGTCTGTCACAGCCTAACGTTAGCTATGATAGCTACTGACATTAGCTAACTTTAGCGCTTGTTTTAGCCGACCTCTGTAACGTCAGTTAAGTTAACCGTAACTAGCCCGGCTCTATGTGAAAAATAACAACGGCAGTGAGAAACAGACGTAACTAAACATGCTTACTGTCTGGGAGTTGTGGTGAACTCATGGAAGACGTTACCGTACCCTGGCTGTGTGGTGATGCCAGGCTTCAGAGCAGCGGGCTGTGGGTCCAGAAGACTGACGTTTTCTCCAGATTGCATGTAAAAAAAAAAATTGCATTATAAAGGAGGACATAGGATTTAATGTTTTGTTTTTGAACGTGGTATCGAATTGGGTATCAAGAATCATGAAATGTCACTGGTATTGATATCAATGAGTACATTTCTAGTATCATGCTATCCGTAGTTACCACTGTTGTTTTTTTGTTTTACAGTGTTTAAATAAAGGAATTAATGTTTAAGTATTATTTTTTTTTACACACCGTGGTATTGACTTTGGTATCGAGTATCATGTACTATTGGTGGTATCTGTACCGACTACTAGATTTTTGGTATTGTGACATCCCTAGTCTGACAGTAAGGTAAAGTGGTAAAAATATTCTAAATATAGCATATGTGTTGTCCTTCGGGTCGCCGGGACCCGGAGGACAACACATATGCTATACGTTTAGAATATTTTACGTTTTGTATTGGCCAATACAAAATGTCAAATAAACTGGACGGGTCCCGGTGACCCGAAGGACAACACAATTAAAGGGATACTTTGCCGATATCAGGGCTATGAACCAATCAGATTGCTTGATTTGAGCTACGCGTTTTATAAAGTCTATGCATGTTTGTTTATAAAAAGGCCATGTTTGTCTTTGTGTTTTTGCCCATATGTCATGTCTCATCAACATTCCATCTAAGTGATCTGAATTTAAGTGACTTTATTGTTTGTCAGCAGTCTTGACCTTATAAGGTGCATTATGAGAGCTTGTGCTCATTTTAAGGTGACCTCATTCTATAAAACACAGCTGTAAAAGTGTGTGTGTGTGTGTGTGTGTGTGTGTGTGTGTGTGTGTGTGTGTGTGTGTGTGTGTGTGTGGGCGCGCGCACACCTGGAGAGCAGACAGCAACAATGCCAACACTGCTTATTACACAAAACATAATGAGAAACACAGACCTGGTTCCCTCACACACTCCCGTCCCACTTCTCTGAAAATCATTTAAGGCATTTTTGTAAACTCTTCCTTGTCCTTACGTGTACACGTAAAATTGAACACATTACTACGTTAATTAAATCACTTCATTGGCTCCCGGTACAATACAGAATCACTTTCGAAAGGACTTGATGGTTTAGCTCCTCAGTACATTTCTGACTTGCTCACTGATTACAACCCCATCAGGCCTCTCAGGTCATCAGGCAGAGGTCTTCTAGCTGTACCCAGAATTAGATCCAGGTTACTGGAGCAAACTCAAAACCTTCTTATTTTCTCATATAATAAGCAAATAGGCTTCACATTGTGGAAATGAGCATTTTACGTGAGCAGATTCACGTAGCCTATTACAAAGACGGAACATAACGCAGGGATCATTGAAAAAATATGGCTCAGGGGCGAAACACAATGGCCAGTCCAAACAGCCTTCTGAACAATTAGCCTGTAATATACTACATAGTCACACTATTTGAATAGCGGTGTGGGTGGTGGCTTCAGCCTATGTTTCCTCTTTCTATTTACGCATTTCTGTGTGTGTGTGTGTGTGTGTGTGTGTGTGTGTGAATTTGTTTTTTCAATTTAAAGCACTTTGGGTTTGACATTGACATTGTCCATCTGAGAAAAGGCATCGCTCTGTTTCCTTTTTTGTGGTTGTGAGTTGGTGTATTGTATCTGTTTATCTGTAGTCAGTAGGTCTGCCCTTCAACAGGAGGACCCGCGGTCAAGGCCCGCGAGTCAGCAAACATACGCTGTGCTGATGTGCCCCTGAGCAAAGGCACAGCCCTGGAGCTGAAAATGACCTCTGACCTTTTCAGCACAGTGGGAGGCAAAACATTTCTCTTTAGTGACCAGATGAGTATATTAGATGTATATACTTTATAACCATTTTGTTGCTTTATAATTGCCCATTCACTAAACCCCTACCCCATCATCAGTAATTGTTTTCGAAGATGTGTGGGAACTGTAGTAAGAGTGATAGCTCTGTATACAAAGAATTCTGAGTCCTCTTCAGCCTTTCCAAAACCAAAAACACAACAGCAAAAGTGTAAGGAATGGATTAAACAACAGTTTGCTTGCTCTAATGTAAAGGCCCTGACACACAGGGGCGGATTGGCCATCTGGCAATTCTGGCAAATGCCAGAGGGGCCGGACCATTTTTTAAATGTGGGCCAGTCAGATTTATTTTTTAAATATACAAATAAATTGTCTTTACAGGCCGACAGCGCATAGGACAGGTTTGTACTGCTTGCACAATTTCACTATGGTTATAATAATAATAATAATAATTATTATTATTATTTTTAAGCATTTGGCCAGTCGGCAATGGCCGGCCTGGTCCCGAGATGGGCCGACCGAACCATCCAGAGGTTAATTATTATTATTAAATTAGCAGTAAAAGCAGTAGCCTCTGTAAATTAATCCTACATTATTCAACTTGGGAGCAAAACATGCTCCTTGGGGGGAAAAAGTGACCATAAAGCCCTGTTCATGCTAATTAAACAACTGGACCTTGGGGTCAAGTGTTGTTGTATCCGGCCCATGTCCCAGATGTGAAAGCCCCCTTACTGGACTACTGAATAATAATATTCCATTATATTTAGTATTTTGAATTGTTACCTGCCACCAGAATTTTGTGATTTCTTTGCCATAAATATAGACATTTTTACCATAAATTGGTGCCTAAAAATGTATCAGAATGCAGGAATTGAAGTATTTTACCCTCAAAACTTCATGTATTCCCCCAAAGGCTAATTCTGAGCAAGGAAAAACCCCGAAGTATAATCACAGCTATAAAAACATATTTAAATTGCAGAATTAGAGAGTTAAAACAAATGAAAAGATGGAGAACCAGACAGACAATACTCTGTTGACAGTGTCAACAGAGAGAAACATGGACAATCGAACAGACAGAGAGTGACAGCAAAGAACAACATACTGTAGAGAATGACAGTAACAGCATACAAACGGCATAAACAGGCAGTATGTGTGAATTTGTTATAAACGTGTGCTCTTTAAAAAGTAGTAAGCATTGTTTGCCAGTTACATTAAATGTTTAAAAATCTGTTACATAAGGTACTGCTTATATTATATCACCATCTGTACACACATGTAATTAGTGAATGCACGTGTCCGTGGGTGGGGCTGCATGGGCGTGGTAATGTGGGCTGGTGTGGCTACAGTGCCAGGACTGGATTTTTGTCCCAGTCCGCCCCTGCTGACACACCAAGGAGACTGTCGGCCGTCAGTCTAAGACGGGGAGCGTCCCTCGCTCTAGTTTCTGCGGTGTGTCCCACACCGTTGCTATGCACTGGCTTTCGTCTGCCTTTTTTGGCTGATTCAACATGTTGAATCGGCGTCCGTGTAATGTAAGTAATAAAGCCTGTTACGTATAATGGGAAGTCTCTCTTTAGATTAGGTGTGTGGCTCTTATCAAGGCCTTTTTATTTGTGTTTCTGGATCAGGTTTAACCTCTGAAACCCTACTCTTCAGAGCATACACCTCATCCATCGCGGTCACCGTCTTCCTCTTGGCGTGCTCGATGTTTGGATCACGTTCTCCAGCCAGACGTCCGATGGCGGCGTTGATCTTCCCTCCTGGGGGTCAGCCCTATGTTCCCACAGTCCAATGGTACCTATGTTCACACATTTCTAAGATATTTCTTAAAGTGCTCATATTTCAGGTCCATAATTGTATTTAGAGGTTGTACCAGAATAGGTTTATGTGGTTTAATTTTCAGAAAACACCATGTATTTGTTGTACTGCACATTGCTGCAGCTCCTCTTTTCACCCTGTGTGTTGAGCTCTCTGTTTTAGCTACAGAGTGAGGCATCTCACTTCTGCTCCATCTTTGTTGGGAGTCGCACATGCGCAGTAAGTACTGCTAGCTAGTCTGAGGGAGTGCCATGCTAGCAGCTAGGCGAGCATTATAACGTGTGTCGCAAAGTGACGCACGTTCGTCATGGAAGTAAAGGCTGGACTACAACATAGCTGTTTTGGGCTTTTTCACTTTTTAAACCTATAACATGAATAAAAAGATATATAACACTATAAAGGAAAGGGGAAAAGCCAAAAAGCATAATATGAGCACTTTAAAATTAGGCCCTATGTTAGGGTTAGGGTTACATTCCATCTGTAGTCCATTGCTACTGGATAATAGGTTGGGTGTAATTGGCTACCAAATTGGGAGAAAGGGGGATGAAATCTGATACAAATTTGGGTCTGTGGGAACATAGGGCTGTGGGAACATGAGCCGTTTTCCGACCAAGTAGTTACAGGAACTTAGTTATAGGAAAAGTCCACTTCTAAGCAGATCTACTAACTACTCTCCCCCAAAACCGTTTTTTCCATTTGCATTCGCACTGGCCAAGTGGCCATACGGACTGGTAGGAGGGGTAAGGGAGTGATGTAAGCACGGCAACGGTCTAGTGTTAAAATCAGAAAACAAATACACCAAAAAAAGTATGAACTAAATACTAAATCTAATGTATATAGCATATTTGTCATCATTTAAACAAGTCTCCCGAAGAGAAACGGGTATCTCTCTCTCCCCCGCCTCTGCCTGCTGCGCTGTGAGTGTGTGTGTGTGTGTGTGTGTGTGTGTGTGTGTGACTTAGTGTGTGAGAGTGACGGCCGGCCTGCGAGTTTTGTCAAGTCCGCAGGGCACGCTTTTGGAGTTTAACTCCGAAAAGACAGTTAACCACAGGTTCCCATTAATTTTATGATGGACATGTGTTGTGATATTTAAACAAACAAACGGTCAACGGCGAAATAAAAACCTCTTATTTACGACTGTTGAGGATACTGACTTTTTGGCTGGGACTTACAGCTGTAGCCTCAGCCTTCATTTTTGGAGCTATGCTGTCACTGGTGTTGCTGCTGCCACAGACGTTGACTTAAAAATCATCGTAGATGGAAACAAATCAGAAATGTGTTCATTTAATAATGCATTCATACTTTCAATAAGTGAAGCCTCAGAAGAACTACAGCCTCCATTAATATGGTCTTGTTTTGACATGAAGTAACATGATCTCATAACATGCCATCTTTGGAGTTAGGTCTCCAAAGAGCCGTAGAAATGACAAGTGTAGCCACAGCCCTGTTTCTGTGTCCAACACCGATTAATCTATTGAAACCTATCCTGGACACTCACAACAGGCTCATGATTTATTTAAGCTGAGGCCAAGAAGAATTATTGTTGTGTAAAATCCCAAAGCCTTTTAGGAGATCAAAGTTCCACAACAAAAAATGTCCCTGCAAATCCAACACTCCCGCTGTTTTTCTCACTGTAGCACACGCTCGCGCGCACACACACACACACACACACACACACACACACACACACACACACACACACACACACACACACACACACGCGCGCACACACACACAGGAAAGCATCCACATACTGTACTTACACTCACAATGCCACATAGATCAAACAAAGGTGTACACAAATATCCCTCTAGCTGTGTTTGGGGGAAAAAGGCCGTAAGATCATCATTTAAACCTCTGTGATGTTGAAAATCCAGTGTGTCAGAGCGCCACGATTAACCAAAAACCTTTATTTTTCGTATGCACTTTCCATATTACACAACCTTTCACTTTGTTCTCAGTAATACCATCAAACCACATCAAAGATGCTTCTTTTGTGTTCTCAACTTTGCTTCCAACCTCCTCCGCCTTTTCACTTCTCTACATCGATCCTCTCTCCGCGCCTCCACTTTGCTTCGCTTGCTCTTCCTTTATTGTTTTGTGCCCCCCCCCCCCATACCATCATCTGTATAAGAAGTGGATCTGATATAAGGCCGCTGAAAGGAAGTTATTTTGCAAAGAGATTTACTGCCTGTTTGACCCTAAGGGAGAAGGATGGCGGCATTACGCCCCGTGCAGGTATATGAATGATTTCTCAGGATCACCCTCCTTTATATCGAGCGCTGAATAGAAGACTGGCAGGATTTACCTCTTCATCAGATGAGGATTTTAACATCGGGAGGGTAAAACGTTCTTAACAATGAAAAGAAATCGAGGCTCTCCACTGTCTTTATTCTCGTTCTTTCTTTCTCTGTGGTGGATCAGAGTCATCCCTCAGGCCAAGCCATTATTGGAGGCAGAGCTTTCCGGAGTAAATCATCTGGTTAATTCCTCGCTTTACTTTCTCACCGCCCGTATTTGTCATCAGCGCTGCTTTGAGGCGTTGCTTTCTTCTGATGATCCAGCCAAGCCGGCTTGTCGTGCCAGTCGCCATGAGACTGGCAACGATAAATTACAGTTGCTTTATGATCAGTTATTATGTAGATATGGGTACAAAACATGTTCCCCGTTTTTAATAGAGACAATGGACTTGTAACAGGTAAATTATAGGGACAGTTCACATGCTGACATGACTGTCAGTGCCTGTTTAGGGTTGTTTGGCAGTTTTCAAAGTAGCTTCTCTTAGGTTTTGGTTGTGAGTCATTTCAGCTTTTCATCTTTCATCTTCATCTTTTAACGAGGCACTAAATCTTTTATTTAGACACATTAATCTGACTTTTCTCAAATAACTGCCAGTGGGTTGGAAAGAAAATCACTTCTCTGAAATGTAGTTTCATATGAGGAAAATAAAATCAACTGAAATTGCAGGGGGGGGTTGCTAAGAAGTTAGCATCTTCTGGAAAATGTTGGTGTTTGTTTTGACCTGAGTGCTTATTTGGCAAAAAATTATTTTTATTTATATGTATACATATATTTATTCCTCCACACGCAAAATACAACAAGTACTGCAGTTACCAAATGTATAATTACTTTGTGTCAATATACGTGCGTTGGTCAACAGAAAGTGTTCGCTCCCAAGCTCACCCCCTCTCTGTCAAAGCCCAAAAAAACCCAGATGAGCAAACAGATATGTTATCACTTCCGCTCAAGCCACGATGAACCGCCCACCACCTACAATATAAGTGCACAATATAATAATAATAATAATAATATAAATGAGACCATAACCATACAGTATGTGGCTCCTACATCTGCCTTACTTTGAAAATGTTGCAATTTACTTACTGTAACTATGTTTGTGTGCTGGGGGAAATTACTACATCACAATATAAAATTACACAACCTGTATTTATTTATGGTCGTACAAATACCCTACATATCCTATATAGATTTGTATGTTTTTATTTTAGTAGGGGTCAGGAGGAAGAGGTGGAATAAATGTAGAAAACTGGAAGACTGTGACCATCCGTTCTTAAACATGTAAATGCTTTCTCTCTTTTAAATAGAAAATAAGGAATATTCATATTATAATTTATCTGTGGCTGCGGAGGCGAGCTTCCTCCATTCTTCGGTGTGATCTGCCACGGCTCGCGTTGGCTGGCAGATTGTATCAGCAAACACGGCAGCTGTACCGTACATGCTGCGAGACAAAATAAGAAGAAGAGGGTTTAGTGATAAAACTGTAAAGGATTATGTGTCATTTGCCGGGCCCGTGGTGATTTGCTATCAAAACGGATTTTATGGGGGAAAAAAGGAATGGAATGACAGGAATGGAAAGATGATGGAAAAGGATGGAGAAGAGGAAGAGAAAGAGTGGAGGCAGGGGAGGGAGAAAGTGTCATACAGGGAGGATTTTGTTTTCTGTAATTTCTTGCCCCCTTCCCCCCCCTTCCTGACACCCCCCCCCTCCCCCCCTATCCAATGAGCTGAGTGTCAGTCACATTTTGAACTTGCCGAGAGAACACAGTAGAATGATTGGAGCTGTCAGTCAAAGTAATGTGTTGTTTGCAACTGGAGGAACTGGGAGAAAGACAGAGGTAGGGGAAGGATATGAGAGTTGTGACTGTGAAGAATACATTATGTCTTATAGATACTCAACATTCACGCCTGAGATCACAAACGAAAACTTTGAAGATGGCAAAATAGATGCATGGGTGTGTAGAAGCCTTCCCTTGACTCAAACATCACATGTATTATCTGAAACACTGCAGCTCATCTTTAACCCGTGTTGCTTGCCTTCAGAGAAAAGTTGAAATTAGAAAAAGGTCTTGATGCCGACGTAGTTTGATTTTTGTAAAAGTTTTGTCTGAGGCTTTAGAAATAACCAATCTGTAACTGTAAACAACCAATTGGACATGCAGACTAAGCATGGCGTTTTAGTTCCCAAATTGTTTCGTTAGATAGTAAAGTACAAGTGAGTTTGGCAAGGACGCTAACATGCTTTGAACCCCCACAAAACATATAGACCTTTTTTCCTCCATAAAATGAACCAGCATGAGCCTAAAAGCATGTGACTTCTTCCCTCCCACCCTTTGACTTTCCCAATATATCCACTCTAGCCAAACGCCCCTATTGTGCTAAACTTGTCACCCCACTGACAAGCTAATATCCTCATTCCTGGGAGCTGAGTGCTCGTCTCTTGAAGTTTTGAAGGGAGGTGTGAGATGGGGCACCTTTGCTCATCAAAGACAGCACAATCATCTTTTAAGCCATGACACTCCACACTGAAGGTTACTGAATGCTTGAGGTGATTTTACAGCACCCAGCTGGCTGCCTATTCAGCAGGACTGACTTGGGGGGGGGCAGGAGGTGAGGAGCCCACCCAAGCAATGGGGGGCCATACGTAGAATGGAAATTCATTTACACTAATGCGGATAAATTTGCAAATGCGCAGAGTTTTACATCCATACATGCTCAGATCATTTTCTAAAGGCTCACAGTCTGCGTGAGCTAATGAGCTACAAAATGACGCAACCTAAAAATATTCACTGCTATATAATTATGAAGTTGCTTTGGCACAGTTATCCATATCTCATGATATAAAAATCCAGATGAATGTCATCTGCATAGAAACATAATGTAAGTATTCACGATTGCCTACAACTCTCAAATATAACACTTAAAAATAAAGAAAAGAAATGCAAGGGGCTGTGTTGGCGTCGGCATGTTGCTATAGTTACTGGCGAGACAATGACACACGATCCATGAAATTCAGTTTGAGTGACCGATCCCTGATTTTTAAGGCTTATCAGATGCAAAAACAAACGCACCACGAACTACAATTCTGTGTCGGGACCCCTGCTGGGCCAATGCAGTGGTCTCATTGAAATGAATAAGTCGGGGCTGCGTTTTGTAACATAGTGCTGTAACAGGTCTAATAATGGCCTAATAATGGCGTGACAGTATTTTCTTAGCACTTAGAAGGCTTCTATATACCATTTGCCAGTTTTAGCATAATAGTGCTGCTGTTGACCAGGTCACTGACCCCTGACCTAACCACAGCCCTAACTGAAAGGCTGTACATTCAAAGAAAAACCTGAAATGCTGTTAGAAAAGCCAGAACCCACATTTATTGGTGCACATTATTGTTCAGGATTGTGTAGCAGGCGTGGTGGTTACGGTTGCGGTACGCCACAGATGTCTATATGCCAGGGAAACACCGGTTATGTTGTCAGACAGGTTTTGATTGACATCTCAGTTCAGACATGGATGAATCACTCTTCACCTTGGTTAACAGGTAGTATTTATGAGCTACAATTAAATCACTTTTTGAAACACCTTTTAATGGTCTGACAGCAGAGACAAATATGTCAGTGAGAATTGTAATGAAACACAAGTGAGAAAAGAGGCAAAAGATCGAGGGTTAAAAACCTGCTGTAACACAGTAAAGTAAGTGAGCTGCGTCTGTCCCTTCTTACCTGCATGATAATGGCTGCATATATGTATTAGTGGTGTGTCTTTCCAAAAGAGGATATCTTTTGGAACATATCAACATAATATACAAAAATACAAATATACAAATAACACTACAATATCAAGACAAGTACACATGGAGTGGGATGTAAAGTGCAAACAGTAATAGTGCAGTTGCAATTAGTGTGCAAGATGCATATCGGAATGATAAGAATGTAATGTATAGAGAAGTGGGTGAGTGGCCAAAGTGGGGATGATCCCACTTATTTCAAAATCAACCTGAAAACACAAGCTTTTTTTTTCCTATGTAAACCAGAGACAGTTTAGAACAAGACGCCCCAACTCCTGTATTTGGACTAGCGGCAGGTCCTGAGGTTCTTTATTCCAATGGTTCCAATGGGAGAAGTGAACGTGGACACAGATTATGGCCGAGTAAATATTGTACCTACATGTATCACAACACAAGCCACATATCTCGCGAACATTCTGACAATCACATTACATTTTTTAGGACAAATCAGGAGCAAACTAACTTTGTGAAAGACCTGTTTCTGTCTCAGGACCTCGAGTTAAGATATCGTTTAACGACAGATGAGCTAACGTTCGCGAACGCCCAAACAATACTCATTTTCCTAATGCTAAATATGGCTTTTAGCTTTGTGAATATCAAATGTTAGCAACAGAAAATATTAATAAATTATGCAAACCAAAACTTTTCATCTACAAGGCGTTCACTACACTTTCAAACGAGGCCATGCCCATTGAGGAGACAGGAATGGTGTACAGTTTCATACCATTGGCACAGCAATGCTACATCTTTAGTTATAGAGAACCTTTGTCTAAAGTGAAGAAAACATGATTGCACAACCTGTTGTTACATGACCATCAAAGGAAAGGTCAAAATCACAAGTGACAGCTAAACAATAGGCATCAGAATTAACAATAGCAGAAAGGCTTCCCAGATTATACTGAAAAATGCCAATAATGTGAGGAGGGCCTAAAAGGAAGATCTCAATTTTAGCTTTATGTAGCAGCTATCTAGCTGAGATGCTAAATATCCCCCACAGAATGTTGGCTATTGGCATCTTCTGTTATTATATTGGTTAAAGCAGAGTCAAAAGAACTTTGACTGTCGACAGAACATCAGAATAATTCCTCAGCTTGCCTACAACTGCCTCCGCGAGAACAGATGAAGCTATTCACCTGCTCTGAGCAGCCCCAACACTGGCGAAATGAAGACAGATAGGCAGGTAGTGAGTATGGGTGGGGAGTACGGGGTGTAATTAATGTTTCACAAACTCAATCCTTTCCCTCAAGGCAAACTCTGTCCTCATCATCTTTCTCTTGCCGGGACAATTAAATGATACTCCTCTTGTCTTTCCTTTTTGCTCCTGCCCTTCTGTCACCCGTGCGTCTTTGTGTGAACTTTAAGGGATTAGGCTTGCGAGGGCTGCCTGGTAGTTATGGCTGCAGGGAGGACTCCTCAGGTTTCACTCTGGGCCGCATGTCTCCCCGAGGCGACAGCGAGATGTCAGCGTCTGTCAGCCTCTGTCTGTCATCTAAGCCCTGTCAGCGCCGGCTCTGCCAGCGCTCCATCACGGCTCTGTCGCTCTGAGTTTCCTCCTGGCTTATGATCTGAGACACCCAGACAGTGCAACTGTGGCTTCACAAACCCATCTCACCCCCCCCACCCCCGTCCACTCCGGCCCCCTCTCTTCAGTGCCGATACCTTACGTGACACGGCAAACACAAGGTCAAGGTGTCTGTCATGTTTCACCGTGTGGGTTTGAGTGTAAATGCGCGAGCGCTGTGCTGTTGCCGTCGCTGGTGCATGAAAGCCGGGCGTGTCACCTTGCCTGCGTGTGCGCGTGCACATACGAGCGAGAGTCGGGCTGTTTTGAGTGACAGTGTGAGTGAGGTGCAGCCAGGCGGCGGCTCTTTGTAAAAGTGCACCTACCTTCTCTTCCCACAAGTCCCTCCTGGCAACAAACTGTCACGGCTGACAGCCCTCACAAAGAAAGGAGAGGGAAGGGAGGCAGGGGGTACGGGGATTAAAAAAAAAAAAGTTTAAGAGATGAAATTAAAGAAAAGAAGGGAACCTGACAGCACCTTGAGAAGAGGCATTGTCTGTGAGGGGAAATATATCTGTGCGAGGGGGCTTTGATCAGTGGAGGATGAGAGCAGGGAAGAGCTTGTAAAGCTGGCTCTTGAAGCCCATTGAAAAGAGTGGAGAGAAGAAGAAGAAGAAGAAGAAGAAGAAGAAGAAGAAGAAGAAGAAGAAGAAGAAGAAGAAGAAAATCAGCCCCACAATTATTTTCCACTCAGGCTCAGAGGGGAAACGGTATTCTCATTAATAAGTATGGCATGAACTTTATTCTCTTTTTGGCCTTCGTGGTGCACTTTTCTCTGCTGGTTATCTGGCTTCTTTTCCTTCCTCTAGTTGCCCTACATGCTGAAAAATATGGCATGGTCCAAAGTCGAAAATGTAGTTAAAGTGTACACTTTTGTAAAAAAAAAAAAGTGTTTAACCAAGAACAAAACAGCTGTTTGAAGGGTGGCAGAGGAGGGAAGAGGAGGAGGAGAAGCAGGAGGAGACGAGGTGAAAGAGGAAGTTTTGAGGGAGGAACCTTTGAAACACATGAAGGAGAACACAGAGAATGGGGAGCTGGAGGGAGGAAAAAAGGGAAGAAGAGGTGGAAGTGCTGGTGGGGGGTGGGAGGAGATAATCACCTTTATTTTGTGATTCAGTGTTGGGGTGTAGCGGCTCGGCATTCTATATGAGGAGGGAGGGAGGGAAGTGGCAAGGAGCACTGCTCCAGTGCCCCCTCAATACCTTGGGAGCACTTTGATCGACAAAAGCAGCGTGCTGAAGGGGAACCTCCTGCTGGCAAGATCTGAGCAGGCTGTTTACAGAACAGCTTGTCTGATCTAAAGCCCTGCTCGCCCTCTTGTATGGAAAACACTTGGCCTTTGATGTCTCTCTCCCTCTCTCTAAATTTCTTTCGTACCCGTGTTTTCTCTCCGTCTCTCAGTGCTGCTGCGTCTCTCAGTGCTGCTGCTTGACACACATCGAGATCTGCATTGCATTATGCACTTTAAACCATAGGAGACGTAATGTATTCGGCTGCGAGCTTTAGTGTGCAAGTGCACAGCAATTCTTTCAAATACAGATCACTGAAGGCAAGCAATGGCACTGAGTAGATGAGATAATGCGCGTGCACACAGACAGGGTCAACCAGGGCTTGTCAACAGGCGGTCTACTTTAATGTGACACATTAATGTGGCCTGCCAGTGCCAATAACTCTGCACAAGTAGCACATGTGTGCATATTTATTAGAGTCCATAACTTTTGCTCCCTCATAAAATATTAAACCCCTATGTGTGCTGGGGACTGCTGAGTGTGTTCATAAACCAGCCTGTGTGTTGTTTTTTCAGTCCCACCTTAGATACTGGATTGAAATATGTTGAAAATGAGACATAAATCCCTTTATTTTGCACCACAGGAATCTTTCGCAGAACCTAGGACCCTTGTTAGGAACCCAAGATCTTCACCTGTGTTTTTCGACTGGAGAAAGCAGGCTCTAAATTAAATTCCTAGGCTATAGTTCTGGCCGCCCAAAATGTCCCTACTCAGCAAAGACCCAGGAACTGAGTGCGTCAACACATACCTCTGGGTGTTTGACATTTATTCACACATTAAGCAAACACTGGTTAAAACTTGAATCAATAGCTAATAGGGAGCTTTACCTCATGGGTCGTAGTTCCAGGCTCTCTAAACATCCATGCTCTAGGATTAGTACTGTCAGAGGGCCCGGGGAATTATCAAGGTGTGGTTTGCTATGCTGAAAGTCCCTAATTGAACACCAACCTCAAGCTTCTACAACTTGCGCGCAACATCGTTCACACAGTCACTGCGTTTACATGCACAGCAGTAAGCGGGGGTTATGCCAGTTCTCCCTGTATACATGAGCAGGGAAGAATGGAAAGAATGACGGGAGTAATTCTACCTCCAGTACAGTAGGTGACGGTCTGCCAACGTACAACTGGTTGGAATAAGGGTTTTTCTTCCGGTTGACCTAAGGATGTTTAGGTCCTTCAATTGAAGAAATAATGTGTCTCCTCGTCTGTCCAGAAATGGGTCTTCTTGATAGTACTTGCCATGGCAAAGTCCTCAGTGTGTTTAAAGGCCCGGACACACAGTAATCGGCCGTTGGACAGTCTGGCGAGGTCAGTGACTTGAGTCTGTTTGGTGTGTTCCGTGCCGTCGTCCGTCGGAGGGGCCGTCGGCCTTCATTTTGGCCGATTGGACATGGATAATCGGCGGGGCGGGCACTGCCGGCAGTCAGACTCAAATGACCCATCTGATTGGTAGAGTGCTAACCCGAAAACGGGGAGGGGAATGAGCGTGACTAGAGTCTCTCAAAATTTGAAGAAAATCTTTTTAAACTGACCTTTGTCGATCTGAAATGAAGACAGATTCAGTAACTGCATGGCCTATTTCTCTCTTAAAATGTTTTCAGAAACCCGTTTTGGTGAACTATTTTACTAAAATATGAGATCGTATTCTGAACAAGCTGCCATGACAGTCTGTCTTTGAATTTCCAGAGAAACCAGACCCACGTGACGCGTTCGACCAATCAGCTGCCGGTTTTCATATTTGGGCGACAATACAGATTAGCGCCGCCTGCTGTTATGGAGACGTATTACGTCTCGTCGCTTCGGTGTGTTCCGAGTCACGTTTTTGACCAATTTGGGGAGACTGATCAACCCAACTGCCTTTTCTGCCGACGTTTGGCCGTCGGCTCTGTGTGTCAGGGCCTTAAAGGGTTTAAAGCTTGTGTTGTTGCTGTGGTTTTTGGCGCCGTTGATTCCAACTGCTCTCTTCTATTTCCGGTTCAAAAGTCACTGCAGCGGAGTGGGAAGGGGCAGTTCTAACCTACGGAGCATGTGCAGACTCGTTAAGGTGTATACATGCACAAATACCCTGGTAACTAAAGGAGTTATCTAGGTCTGTTAACCAGGGTATGAAAACTCAGATTTTAGCAGCAAGGTATTTACATGACATTTGAGAAACTGGGGTATTACCTTAACCTGAATATAATCAGGTTTTCAAACTGCATGTAAACGCACTAAGAAAGCTCCTTTTACTCCCTATATACCCTGCACACTTTCACCTTCATGTTTGCAAAAGAGCCCAAGTAATTTTTTTCTGTAAAATCTGCTCTGCCAATTTCCCCATTCAGCTCCTAGTAGCATTTCAAAAACACACCAAGGTGGGTTGGTAGTCAAGCCAGGGGGGTAAAGATTCATTCAACTGTAAAACAGTTTAAGTTTAAAATGTATCACTTAGGGAGTTTGTGTGAGAAGTGAGAACACCGAACAGAATAAAACTGAATGGTCATGTCGTGTGGAAAGATTTGACATGGAATTGTTCCATATAGGAGACCGAAGTGTGAATGCCAAAAAGCACTGACTTCCATAGACATTTAACCAGCAATGGACCATCTTTCATGTGTGAAAAGAGTTATAGGGAGAAAAAGAGACAGAGAAAAGAATAAAGTGTTGCGTCTGCATGTGTGTCAGAGGTCTGCTTTTCAAACTAATGGTGCACATTATTGTAACAACAGATTGCTCTGTTCTGGGATTGATTTATACTGCCTGTTATTTCACTTTAATCTATGGACATTATCTACGCAGGATTTATGGACCATTAGCTCTGTGAGAAGCTGGAATGTAAATTAGGCATAATAAATCAAGTCAGATGAAACACTCAGAGCATGACTGGTTACTTGTGCTTATATGGATGCCTTCGTAACTGCATTTGGATAATCAGGTCCTTGTGATGTATCATTTGTCCTTTGTAATTTGGCCAGAATTGTACTGGAAATAAGCACGAATAATGTTGACGACCGATGGATGTATTGCCTTTCAAAGGATTAGTCTTGCATTAACAACAAAGTGGCAGAAATAAATTGTTCAGAGTGCCTGACAGAAGCATGAGACATAGAGGATTTGGTAAAGACGGTGAAAAAAAAACTTAGCTTCAGCAATGTGACTGCCATGCTCAATCCGTACCACAGAGCTACTTACTGTATGAAATGGAAGCCCTGCCCATGGCGTCATCTAACTTATCTATGTACTGACATGTAAGTTGTTTTGATATGAACCCTGAACAGTATCAAAAATCTGGTCTGGAAATTGTCCAGGGTTGCCCTTTCAGTGCAGTTTGCTCTATCCAGGTCAGCCATTGTTAGAATGGCAGAATACCAGAAAGCATTACGCTGTATTTTGTGCATATAAACAGCATAGCAACATGTCCACAGATAGAAGATGGATAGTTTTGTGTGTACAACTAGTTTAATGAGACACAAATAAGACAGAAGTGCTAACAAACTGTATATTACAGTACTACAGCTTTCACTACTGTTGATGCACGGGGCAGCCATCTTGTATTTTGAAGTCGGCTTTGCTCGGGGTACTGTGAGGTTCTCAGACTTTCCAAGTCAGAAATCTGACTCCAGGGGGCGTTCCATTTGAAATTTACGACTTGGAACTCGGAAATTCCGACTTCCCTATTCAAATGGAAGGCACCATAAGCTCTATTAGCTCCGTTAGCTCTATTAGATCCGTTAGCGGTTAGCTCTGATAGCCAAACAAACCAATGGACTCTGCTTCCAGCCGGCTGCAAACAGCTAACTAGCTCTCTTCTTGCCGTCCAGGGTGAACATTTCAGAATCTTCATATTTTTCGTAGGTCTCGCACTGAGTAGCCAGCCAGTGATTATAGTATAACATGAGAAGACAGGCTCCACTGTAGTCAGCGCTTGGTTTAGTTTTTCATTTTCTAAGCTCTAGTCAGTAGGCGATTCCCCTTTCTTTGCAAAATGACCAAAATGCATGCCCCTTGTTAACCTGCCATTCCCCCTGCATCTCCTAGTAGCAGAGGTTCTTTAGTTGAATTAGTCTAGTCTACCTGACCTCATTGATCTGACTGTGGTTTGTGCAAGTTAGAATCTATGGTAGGGTGACCAGACGTCCCCAGGTTTCGGTGACCTGTCCCCGGCTGGAGCTGTCCCCGGAAATGTCCCCGGTTTTCACTGTGACTGACCCGAAATTGGAATGAAATAGTCGTGCACCCTACACGCACAGGCTCAAGACAGCCAGAGCAAGCACTGCTCAGAGCTCAGAGATGTTTTAGAATGCCCATTTTACGATGCTAATATTACTGTTTATTTACATGGAGTCTGGTGGGTTCAGCGAACGCAATTTCGCGGACTTTTTATGTTTTAAAAAAAGGATCTTACTCTTTAACAGAAAGGTCGACCTCCTTAGAAATCCTTTCCATAATGTTGTCAGTCACTTAGAATATTAATCTGAGCCTGTCAGTGGCAAAACGAGCACTTTTATGAACGTAAAAACAAGCTGTACAATTGACGTCCATTAACTTACATTGTAGCTTGTTTCGCCGTTTCCGACTGCAGTGATCTCGTTTAATACTGGACCAATGTCAAAGGAAAATATTTCCTCAATAGTTTTATTTGTATCTGATACTCAATGAGCTGCTGCAGAAACAAGCCCAGCGTGAAGCAAAAAGCAAAAAGCTGTCAGATAAATGTAGTGCAGTAAACATTACAACATTTCCCTCTGAGGTGTAGTGGAGTACGTAGTAGTAAGTATGAAGTAGCAACAGGGGCGATTCTAGGATCAGACCTTCAGGGGGGCTCAGCCCCTAATGAGAATGTGACACGGATATGGCGCATGCAAGTGTTAACCCCATTGCTGTGACAAATTGCAAGAAAATTAACATTGAACTTACATGAAATGTTATCATATGCATTCTGCATAAATCTCTGCACACCCATTACTCTGTGAAATATCTCACAAACTCTTCACTCAACACATGCATCGGTACAACAAGCGGTCCCTGAGTAATCCGGTTTTCTACATGGTCTACAACTTTATAATGTATTCTCATGTAAACTATGTCAGCACAGATAGATTTTTTGTAAATTGCTTAGCTAGTGTATTCCACCATAATGGTTATTATATTGCCAGATTCCAGACAATCCCACTTACTTATATATATCCCACTTACAAATATAAATATATATTTCTACTGGTATGCTTCCTAGTGACATTAATGCAAAAATATGAAGAAAAAACTATTCAACCTGTGCGTGCATGGTTATAATTCTGAAGTGCAAAATAGCTCAGGCTACAGCACAAATATTCCCATCCATAGATATATGAATAAGCAAGTCCAACATTTTCTTACAGGGGAGCATGCCCATGGACCCCCAGTGCAGCTCTAGGTCTGCCTGGGGCAGTGTCCCCGTTTTAAGTTTACAAAGCTAAAAAGATTACCTGTTTCGGAGGTATTTACGCTTCTGAGCTGAAAATGTCCCCGGATTTTGTCTCAGAAATCTGGTCACCTTAATCTACGGCCCCGACCGTGGCTCTGAAATATCAGTAGCCCAACTGTGCTGTGTATTGATAAATCCGTAGTGATCCATCTGCGACTTGTGGGTAGGGTATGAAAAAGAGTTGTTTGTTTTGCGACTTGGTAGTCGTGGGTGAATAAAATTAACTGGGTCCATTCCCCCCTGTGAAAAATTAACAAATTGCCTACTAGTCTCAAGCTCTGTTCTTTCTGCCCTTTTCCATCACCCTTCACCATTTAACTATTTCCAACTACCGTTAGGTATGTAATTTTAAGATTGGTGACTGGTTTCTAAAACCTAGACTGTGCCCGAAATCAGTCACTACTCACTATATAGTCCACTGTGAGTTCGCTATTTTGTAGTGCTATCTAAATGTATAGTGAGAATTATTATACGATAGTGGACTATATAGTATCCTACAATGCATTGTTAAAAAAGGAGTGGACAACGATGTTCACTTAAATAAAACTGATAGCGGTGTCATGAAATTAGTTATGTGACTTATATCATGTGACAATATAAACACATTGTAATAGTTTACAGTATGTGCTGTGAAAACAACATTGTGCCTATAAGTTTCCCCAGGAAAGGGTGTAGTCCAGGGGTTGATGCATAGACTGTATAAGTGAAGCCTAAACATCTCGATAGATACCTGGTGGCTCGCTGCAGTTTAGGTCATAAATCCCCCCCCTCCTCCATGTTAGTGGATGGGAAATGGGCCAATCTACAAAATCAAAGTACACAGCTACATTGTTAGCTAGCTTGTAGCTATCAACAATAACTCTTTTCCTTACATTCTGCATTCTTGCTACCGCTGTTACAGTGCTCTGTTGCCTCTAACTTGGCTATGGCGATGATGAGATTTTCTCTCTGGGTCATTTACTGGCTACCACACAGCCCTCTGATAGCGGGGAATTTTTAGCATTTACAAAGGAGATTGAGATGAAAACCCATGGGAAATGACAGATACACAGCTGGATGTCTCAGGATGTCAGCATGGCTACCAAGGCCCAACTCTTCCCCTTCACTTCCCCTCCTTCTGCCCCTCCTCCTCTCCCTCTGTCTCTCATCTCCACTTACTTTTGTTTCTTCCGTCGACTGATTCTGAGGCTTCGTCTAAAAGAGCATCTAGAAGCCCTCAGCCTTGACAGGTTGCTGGGCTTTAAGACCGAGCCGATGATCTATCAGACAGAGACAAATGGAGAGATGGGGTAAGAGATAGATAAATGGAGGGACGTAAATGGGGAGAGAGAAAGGGAGGACAGTGATTGCTCAGGGGAGGCTGGAACTGAATAGCTGTAGAAACAGACACTTCGGAGTAGAAAAACAGGGGGAATTTCAACCCGATTGCTCAAATGTTTCAGCTGCTTGCACACAAAAGACTCAACTTCTACCAATTCCTCTGAGTCATTCCACTCAATTGGAGAACAAATGGCTTTGACTGAACTCACGCCCTGCTCCCCCCATCCCATAACCTCTCCTAACCCCTCTCTCCCTCTTGTCAGGCTGTATCTCCTCCATTTACCCTGCTCATGGAGTTGAGCGACTACGCAGGCTTTTCCTGCACAACCCCCTCTGCCTTTCGACACGGTTTCCACGTCAACCAGTGTGACAGATTTGATGTTGAGGCACATGAAATCAGTTCAAACGGGAGACAAGAATAAGATTAGACACGTGATTCAGTGTGAAGAGGTCAGTGCAAACGTTTGCCCCAGACCCCATAGACACACATACCCTCCATCCACACCCCCAACCAATACTAATCGTAAACATATGATCAGCTTTCTTAACCACGGTAGAATAGCGTCTTCCTTGCTTGCTGTGTACACCCAGTTCCAGCCTGGTCACTATCAAGCCCCAATCAAAACAGAAACATGAAGAAAAGCCAGAGCCCGCCGCAGCAGTGCACTGGCTCAAATTGAAAGTGACAGCTTGACACATAATATGGCACCCGTAATGTGATTAGGCCAGCGTGGCACTCTCTTCTTAAACTCCCACATCCCAAAGAGCGAGCCTCACGTCCAACTCCGCCAAACACACTCAAGCTCTTGCCTCTAAAAGGGGGGCAGAGAGGGCCCTCTTGTCTCCCACTTCAGTTTCTCTTGCGATGCTTCATGCTTTGAGACGAATTGAGATGATGCCGCTGTTGAATCATAACCCCCTGGAGGGGAATTGCAAACACATGTAGGGGGGTGAGGGAGAGAGGCTTTTTGGGTTTAAAGGCATCGATGCCAAGAACAGAGGAGCTGAGTGGGAGAAAGTACACAGTGGTATGGATTAGATCAGCCATTATCAGAAGCAGAGCTGGCCCGGGCCTTCCTGTCAATCCATGTGATGTAAATGAGCAGTGACATGACAATGATATCACCCACAGCTAGAGTCGGCAGAGTCGAGAGGTGAAATGCAACGAAATATCAGAGAAAATCATGAGAAATCCAGATGAAGAAATAATGATTGCAACTGATGCAGCAGGATACTTTTTTTTTTTTTTTTAAGTGGCTTTAAAACTGGAAAGGCTTTAGAGCAGAGATCTTCAACAGGGGGTCCGGGACCCCTTGGGGGTCCTCAGAGTCACTCCAAGGGGGCCTCCAAATTATTGTTAATTTCTGAAAGTTTTTTCAAAAATTAAAAAGTCTTAACATGATTCCAACATATTATTATAAAATATAAATCCCCACTGATGGTAGGCTTACTGGCCAATAGGTAATGTAGTCACTAAGGTTTTAAGGGTTAACATTAAAACATGATTTATAAAATCATGCCAACAATTATTAGGCTATTTGAATAGCTTAGTATTCTATGCAAAAAAAGGTATCTATAAATGCTTTAGGCTGCCCTAAAAGTTATTGTAGGACCAGATTAATATGCAACTTCATTTTATGCAATATATGTAGTAGGGGGTCCCTGATCCGTCTCTCTTTCAGTTAAGGGGTCCTTGTCTTAAAAAAACGTTGAAGACCCCTGCGTTGAGGTTGACCATGTTGCAAAACTTTGTGAGAGACATACAAGTGAAACAGCAGTAGGGAGCTAAGCTGGGGCTAAAACGTAAAATGGACTTTAATGTCCAGCAGGAAATTCAATAAAATACTTCAAAAGGCCATAGCTGACAGTGAAAAATCACAAAATTATAAAATTGAGCTGGAGAAATGAAAAAGAATTATTGTATTTGGCAAGGGCGAGAGGGAACATGAGCCTAGGGCCACATTTCCAAATGAGCCGTCACAGATTGAGAGATCTTGGCTCTGTTCACGTTTAGCATGGAGGGGAGCTGGTGCACACTTCTCCTAGCCTTTCCCAATGAAGTTTCCCTTTCTCCCGGGGAATTCCCTATCATGTTAGCGTTGACAGAATGAAAGATGTAGCGAAGGGCTTAGCAGGGACACGACTTGGAAAATGAATGGATGGCAGACCCAGCAGTTGACAGGCAATTGGGAATCCAAGTGAGTTGCATCGGTTTGCCAAGCACAGTAAAATTGAAAGGCCTTAGGTTTCCAGAAATGAGGGTCATTTCTCAACAGTGTTTAAAAATGTGTCAACAACCAGCAAGATGGACTCAGCCTGCCACTTTTCTTGCCCCTCAAGGTATTTATATCCGTGTGTCTCCAACTGAAATGCTAAAATATTTTCAAGATATGGTGAGCCACGCCACAACCTATTAGTGCCTCATCATAAAAGCAAATAAATGTTCTACGTTAGCCTGTAAACCCCTTGCTTGACTTCTTCAAAATGCATTTTCTCTTTCTCTTCAGTCTCACGTCTCGCCAACTCCCCTCCCAAGCCTTTTAGTTTAAGAAAAGCCTGTCACAGGAAATCAAGTCAAGCTGAAGACATAGTTGAGCGCCTGTGACAGGCTGAAAGCTACTCAAATGGGTCTATAATGAGTCTAATAATGGTGTGGGTAAGCATAATTTACCAGGGCTGGGGCCCCAGTGAGGCTGAGGGAGCGGAGGAGAATGATGACTGCAACGCTGGTTGGCAGGCGATCATGAGCCCTCATTCCCAATGATACGACAAGGCCGGAGCAGAAGGTGGACATGCTCCAAGCCCGTCAGTCTCCCTGCGGGCTGGGCCCTGGGGGCTGAGCCATGGCCAGACGTGCTCATCATGGAGCAGTGGACTGGAAAATCACACATGACTGGTTGCTTCCACAGGGCCTCGGCTGGCTCGGCGGCGACCCTGTCTCCTTTGAAATAGAGAACTGGGTGACCTCACAATGCCTAGGGAGTACATGTAAAACCGTATCCTCTTCCCAGTGTGTGCAATACATGTATGTGTGCGGTGTAACATTGTGTGTGTGTGTGTGTGTGTGTGTGTGTGTGTGTGTGTGCAGTGATGTGAGGGGAAGCGGTGACAGGCAATAGCCACAAGCTGATCCCTCCCACACTCCCCAGGGAGATGGCTCCCTCAGGACAGGATAATCAAAGGTCCCTTGGCAGAAACCAGTAGAATGATGAAAACAAACACACATACGCACACAGGGAACAGCAGCAGACATACATGTCCTTGTTTGTACTCCTGGCGTTGTGGTGGTGAAAGGTGGCTCTGGCCGCAGGTCTTTCCCACGAGGCTTCCACACAGCCTGACAGCAGCAGGCTGACCGCCATTGTCCTTCAGCTGTTTACCCTTCAACATGAATGTCACCAACTGCTGCTGTGGTGCTACTTTTTGAAAACTCATGTGGTTGAAAAATGTCTTAAAACATCACAAATGTGGGGGATCTGTTACAGTATAGAGCTGCAAGGTGGGTGGAGCCGCTGGTTCCGTGAGTAATTTCCCCAATGTAAATATCCATGTCCTTCTCTTTTCTTAATGTTTTCCTACAACCCGATCTCACTCCCAACTCGCCAAATACTGCGTCTGTATGGCACGCACCGGGCATAGCAGTAGGTTGACCGCGGCGCTGTAAACCCTAATTTCCACCAGGCGCGTCTGCGCTGCGTTCCGGGCACGTGCCCCGCGAGCAATCGCGACCATTCAAGTCAACGTTTGGTAATCCACCAGCTGCGTTCCAGAAGCGTGCGTGAAGCAGTTCTCCGCTAAAGATACGTGCCAGGTCTATTTTCACGCGAGCCATGGGCCGTTTGGACAGCCAGGCAGGCAGTGAAACAGCAAGACTATCGGGTCAATTTACCAAACCACACCCCGCAATATCATTTATGTCTCCTTTACAACACCACGGACAACGAGAGATTCATCTTGGAGGTTAAAAAACATAATACCATTATCTTTCTCGAGTTTCTGCGTGTGCGAAAGTCGCCGAACGACACCAATCTTCTGAACATAGCCATGCTGAGAAATACAGAGAGAGTTGTGTGGAGCTGATAGTCTTGATTAGCTTTGTAGCAACTCATTTGGCAATGGCTTGAATGTAACGGGCGTTTATTATTATAAAAAGTAATGCACTAAAGCTTTAACATATACAACAGGATCAATTAATAAAAAGTCTATATGACATAACCACATGATAAAGCCTTGTATACTCCTGTTTACTGAGTTTTTCTTTTTGTTGATGTAAGGCTGCTGATAGAAACGATTTTGAAAAATATATACGGTAAACAATTGTATATTGTTATGAAGATGTACAGTATATCGTCCTACCACCTATCCCTAATGTTAAATGCTTAATGTATTATCGTGTTTCTACAAAGTGTAAACTTTGGCTTATGCTCACTGTCAGCAACTTTCCTGGGCCTCTACTATGTCTGTCATCCAGGATACATGGCCTCAGCATTTCTTTAAAATAAGTGCAACATCTCCTGTTGGTGTTTTTGCTCTTTATGCCAAGATAATTAGCTGGGCTGCGTGACAGGAGGCTGTGTTAGCCCTGAGGTGTGTGGCATAACAGCAGAGTGTCTGTTGCAGCCGTAGGATGGCATACACAGCTGGGGAGTGTGTGTGTGTGTGCGTGTGTGTGTGTGTGTTTAGGTAAGCAGCAGAGCAGGGGTTTGTGGGAGACAGCCATCAGGGTCAACGCAGTGCCTCCAGTGAAGCAGGTAGATGTGCGGACCGCCTGCCTTGGCCGGCCGCCACCTCGTCAAAGTCACTTTCCTAAAGTCGCGGTGACGCACAGCACCCCGAGCCCCACGGTTTATATTACAGTACCGGTAAAAAGGGATAATGGCCAGGCATTTTGACATTTCTGTTTGGGGGAGGAGCAGTGAAAGCAGCAGTGTTGGAGTTGGACTTAACCTCTTTCTGAGGATGTGAAATGTCTTAATCGCTCTGCTAGTTTAACTCTTTTTGACTTTTTTCCTTCAACTATGCTTCTCTTTTCCTCTGTCTCCATCTTTCTCAAACTTCTACACACACACACACACACACCTCCCTGTCTCTCTCCGTTGACATTTCTCTCTGTCTTCCCTTCTGTCTGAGGACTAGCGTGTCCCAGTGTGTTTGGCACTCTGACTGTGTCTGATGGCTAAACTGAGGAGACAGGCTGCTGACAGGCCCTGTGCCAGAGCGGAGTATGCCAACAGGGGAGATTTGTGAAAATATGCCCTGTGTCATTTCCTCTCCATTTCCCTGACAACTTCACTCTGTCAAAAAGCCTACGTGTGAGTGCATGGGTAGGTAGGCGGGCGGGGATAGTGGGTTTGTTTGTGTCTGCATGTGTGTGTGAGGGATAAGATGTCTCTAGTGTATGTGGGTGGGTGATTGAGAGGGTGGGGAACATGATATCTGCATGTGTGTTGTGACAGAGAAACAGAGAGTAAGAGGGAACAGTGTATCATGCCCATGTCATGCCAACAAAGTCTGCAAAAGTTGAAGTCAAATGATCAAATCTGTCTACCAAGGCATGTCTTAAATGCATCGCTACCTCAAAGTTTGCATCTTTTGAGCAAACACTTTTCCTTTTGGTGTGCTTGCTCTTCAAACGGCTCCCCAAATCTACCCCAGGATTTTAATCTTTGATCCCTCCTCTTGGAATGCAGGCTGAAAGATAACATTTCATGCGTAGCAAAGCGGAAGAAAACAGCCTGCAGAAAGCTAGCGCACTGAACATGCTCGCTGTCAGCCGCTTTCGCTTAATTTGATGCCTCTGTCTCTACCGCCGCCAGTTGAGTCTAATCTCGTTGAGCGCTAGAAATGAGTGTTGGTGACAGGGATGTCAACAGCGGTTTGTTTCGAGCTCGGCGGGAGAACAGTACCTGCCTATGTGTCTCTGTTACACAAGTGCCCCCAGTCTTTCTCCCTCTTGTGTGCCCAAGTCAGCCGGCGTTACTGTCAATCCCACAGGCCAACAGCGACATGCTTAATCACTCTACACCGCTACTTCACACACACACAAACACACACACACAAACACACATGTCCCCCTGGTCGACAGCTTAAATAGAATCTCACAACTCCACACATTTCAAAACATGCCAGGCAAAACCCTATGTTTTCATTTGGACTGAATCCGCAGTAAGTGGCTTCCAACATGGCTGCCAACAGGTGAGAATGTGTATGTGTGTGCGAGCTGGCCTGGCAGTTTGTTGTACAGGTCAGCTTCTGTGACTTTACAGATGTTGAACTCTCTCTTCTGCTTGCTGTTGCTTGACCCTCAGAGCTTGGCCTCCCTCTCTCCCACACGGCTGTCAATCACCCAGTGGGGCCTGCTGTAGAGACATCCTGCAGAGAGACTGGGTGTGTGGGAAGGAGGGGGGGGGGGGTGTTAGCCAGGGTCACAAGTTCAGAGTAAACTGATGAGGGGTGTCGAGTTTAGGAAGAGTTGAGGTGTGAGTGGAAAACTTTCAGCACCATTAGGCTGTAAGTGTGTGTGTGTGTGTGTGTGTGTGTGTGCGTGTGTGCGTGCGTGCGTGCGTGCGTGCGTGTGTGCATGTGTGTGTGTATTTGCGGCAGAAGCAGTAAGCAGTGCGGGGCAGATCCAGTGCGGCAGCGAGACAGCGACTCCGATTCATTCTGATCAAAGGCTGCTGTCAGTGACAAAGGACCGTTTGTTTAGCCTCAGCATGACATGTATCTGAGAGCCATAAATTACAGGGGGAATTAGAGGAAGTTTGGTGGATTTCATGCTCGTGTGCCTGTCTGTCTCTTTGGGTAAAGCGCACACACACATATGCATTCGCAATCACGCAGACCACACACACATATATACACACACACACACACACACACACACACACACAAGGGGGTGGGAAGGGAAAATGAATCTGTATGTGGCTCTAGAAGTGATGATGAGAGATGGGAGCTGGCATGTGTCAGGCACTGGATAAGAGGGTTGGGAGCAAAGAAGAGGAGGTTTAAACAAGGGCCGCGGTGAGGACTGTGCCTATAGGCTTTTAGCATTATGCATCACTTTGTAGATGTTGTTCACATCTGTCAGTTTGATTTAAGGCTACAGCCAGCAGCTGCTTATTTCAACTAAGCATAAAGACTGGAAACGGGGAAACAGTTAGCCCGACTCTGCAAAGGTTACAAAAAAAAGAGCCTACCAGCATCTCTACAGCTCACTAATTAACACATAATATTGTGTTTGTTCAATCTGTACAAAACGGTAATGTAATAGCAACAAGTGGTTTTATGAGCGGTGATGTGCCAGACTATTTCTTGGCTTGGTGCATTGACTTTCTGGCGTCTTGTCGCCACTGTGGTTGACTGGAGACTTCAGGAAATAACTCCGGCCAACTCCGGCAATAAATAGTCCCGCATATAAGCCCACGTAAACATAACTATCCAAAGTTGTGGTCTGTACTACTCAGTTTTTCGTACTGATTACACAAACAAGACATAGTGTGTTAAAATGTGAGCTGTACAGTTGCTGGTAGACACTTAACCAACTTTGACTGGAACTTATAACAACTTGCTGAAAGTAAGTACCCAAAAACAACAATGCTGTCATTTCTCTTATGCCAGGATCAGACTACACGAATTAAGCCCGATTTTGACCCGACAAACGTTCAAAGCCGTGCCCGATAATGATGGTCGGGACCGACCAAAGTGTGTCTTTACCTCTTGTAGTGTGACATCATCAAAGATCAACGATCTAACGTCTGGGACGCTTCACGACCATGACGCAGAATGTCTAGCATGTCAGAATTTTTTTTGTCTTTTTCCACCTGGTGTGACATGTTCTACGACATGTTCCTTGACTTTGACCAATAGGAAGAAAGAGCGCTCTCTGGCGCACATATGTAAACATGGCGAAAAAGAAGGAGAGACGCTACTGCTGCCGTCCAGTGGAGGAAAAATACACACAGTGCCTGTATAGGCGTTGTTGTGGGATCGCCCTGCATCCCAGCATTGCACGCTAGTGGGCTAGCCTCTAGTGGTTGACAAGCACAGAAAACAGGCTCCACCCTCCTACAACTACGGTCTCCTACAGACCATAATGGCAGCTAGTTTTGGAAATCAATCTCTTATTTTATGAAAATAGTTCACCGAAACGTGTTTCTGAAAACATTTTAAGTGAGAATTAGGCCATGCAGTTGCTGAATCTGTATTTATTTCAGATTGACAATGGTCAGTTTAAAAGATTTTCCTGAGTTTTTGAGAGGCTGCTGCTCCTCCAAAGCGTTGACCTATGAACTCGCGATAATCGGTAGGGGGGCTGGTCGGGGTCATACTTGTAGTGTTGCCACTCTTCCGTCCAAGACACAGAAAGAATTTATGGCACTATGTCCGTCTAGTCTGACATAGTGACTGTCGCGAAAGACAAAAACATCTTGTACTCTGATCATTAGTGACAGTCTCCCCCAGCCTTATCAGATGGGCTCGAGTACCCCTTCATCGTACCCCTGTCATAGATGGGATGGCTTCATGGAGTATTTGGAAAATATTTCACAGCAGAGAGAACAGTGTCTGCACGTGTGAATTCACACACCCAACATATAGTGATCCTAGAATCGTTGATGCTTGTTCTCTTGTTTCTTGTGGCAGATCTCTGTGCCAGTTTGCTGACTAGTTTCACACACGCCTAAATTGGTGTTAAGGTGTTAACTGACTCTGGCGAGTAGAAAATTGAGGCTTGCTCTGTGCAGTCTGCCTGTTGTAGTGGGAAGGTTAGTTATTAGTGTGACAATTATTACACTAAAGATCAGCATCACACACATTTGTAATTTTTTTTTTTTTGTTATGTTGATCCCATAGACAAAAAAAATGGATGTAGCTGCATTGACGTCACCCATTGGTTTGTGGACTGCCGTTTTGAAGCCTCTAGTTTGGCGATTTGGCCGTGGCCATCTTGGGTTTTTGAAACCGGATGTGACGATTTTTGGATGAGAAGGCGGAGCTGGGGAGGTTGACCCAGCCAAGCCAGTGTTATTTATGGTTGCAATGGCGCTGTGCTAAGCTAAAAGCTGAAGAGGGAAAGTTGCCGATTTTCAACACTTCTGATGCGAGTCATCCAGTGGAGATTTACCGGCGGGTAAACGCCAAGGGGGTAAGCTTCTCCTCGGACCGCGAACCTCCTATGGCGCCATTTTGATGCTAATAAGCCATCACCTCCCGTTAGCATCCCATTGACTGCCATTCATTTTGGCGCCACTTTGACAGCGAATAACTTTACATCTGAAGCGTTTAAAGACTCTATTTGTCCATTGTTTATTTCTAAAGAAACACGACAACGTATAAAAGGCTCCATTACCTTGTACCTCACGTTATGGCTCCGTAGCAGACGTTTTTGTAAAAATAGGCTAACGATTGTGTCATAACCACGCGACTTACTGTCGCATAGTAGAGGAATTACCGATTGTACAGGAGAAGCGCCCAGGCAGTTTCTAATATCCTTCACTGGTCTCCGTCCAGAGCAACGGGATCTGTTGGTCCATTCTTATATACTGTCTATGGTAAACGCAGACCTCCGGGTACTGGCGCCATCGGTTTTACTGTATGGCTGTCTTCTCATGTTTTATGTCTCTGAATTTAGTTTTATTTGTATTTTATGCCTGTGGGAGTTATATACTTTATGTCTTATTTATTCTTCTGTACAGCACTTTGGTCAACTTTGGTTGTTTTAAAGTGCTCTATAAATAAAGTTTGCTTGATTGTTTGATTTAGAAAATCGACAAAATGTCCCTTAAGTTCCCAGTTAACGCTAGCGGTAGCTAACGCTAGCGGTAGCTAACGCTAGCGGTAGCTAACGCTAGCGGTAGCTAACGCTGTTAGCTCGCGGCTCTTTTAATGTTCACAGTGTCATGGATACGCATTGCTAAACCTCTGATCTGATTGACAGGCTGGTGTGTAGCCACGCCCGAAATCATCAACTGCTCTTTTAAAATAAATGGGACCATGATTCACAAAATGAACATCATGCTGCATTGAAGAAGACTTGAAACTAGTGATCGTGGCCATAAACCCATTATGAGAATGTTTACTGAGGTAACAAATCAAGTGAGAAGTAGGCTCATTTTCCCATAGACTTTTATAGAAACAGACTTCTTTTTGCAACCTGCTGGGAATTAGATAGAATGCAGGTTTACTTCCACATTAGCTTTACTTTTCAGACCCAGAAGGTTGGTCCATTATTTTTACAGTACATGGTGGATAGATGCATTTTTTTAATCAAATCATAATTTATATAATTTTTTTTCAATTAGCTGATGTATTCCACAATCTTTCCTGGTTCCTCCTGGTATTTGTAGTAGGGTAAATGTGGACGTACCAACTACCATAGGCGTCGCTAGACCCCTTCTACTGGGGCACATGCCCCAGTGTTGATATGCTGTGCCCCAGTAAAATCTCAGGTGTAAAACCATTGTGTAAAGCCGGCATATTTTTCGGGAGCGTGCTTATGTTCCCATAGCCCTATGTTCCTACATTTCTAAGACATTTTTTTTTTCATTGAAAATTAGGCCCTATGTTCCCACATTTCCTTTTTAATAAATTTGTATCAGATTGTATCCCCCTTTCTCCCAATTTGGTAGCCAATTACACCCAACCTATTATCCAGTAGCAATGGACTCCAGATGGAATGTAACCCTAACCCTAACATAGGGCCTAATTTTAAGAAAGATCTTAGAAATGTGGGAACATAGGGCTGTGGGACCATTGGGCTGTGGGAACATAGGGCTGACCCCTATTTTTTACATCTAACGCGATGAATTAAGGATTTACAGTATTTTGACCAAAAACCAGAGGTGAGCTAGTAAACTTCATCTGCTGTGAGGCAGCACAGTCGCGCTTGTCTAGCTAAGTAACAGTATACTAACCGCTAACGTTAGCAGAGGTTACATGGAGATGCGTTTATGGTCTATTCTGTAAAAATGACTATTGGGCAAAGTTAAATTTTTAACACATGTTCAAATGTTGTCTTGTAAAATGCAGTTTTGGGCGAGAGAATTAAATAAATACAGTTATTCAAGGAGATAAGCAGATGTTTTTACTTAAGCTTGAAATAAATAAAGGGAATTGTAACCATTACAAAAGCTGCATTTTGTTATGTACTTCTTTAATCTTGTTCGTTACACAGAAGTGTAATGCAATAACTAAGTCCTCTGTCAGTCAGTGTCTGTAAAGATGTCCGAAACGGCTTTCCCTCTTGGAGATATCTTCCTTGCATCATAAAGTGCATTTCGTATATGTTTGTTATTGCATTTTGGGTTCATTGTTATAATTGCAGAATAAGCCCAGCTGTTTCAATTTCAGCAGCAGAATAGAAATGGTAGTAATAGTGGGCCAAGCAAGGGCAGTATGTGAAACACATTTCATACACAAAGCAGGCATGCGTTTTTGGGGGGGCCTGGGCCACAGTAAAGCTTTATGTCTAGCAATGCCCCTACCACCTACATTTACCAGATACGAATCAAAGCGTTGGAACATGTGTGTGAGAGAGAAGGTAAGGAAAAGGTTGGTAGTGTGCATCCTGTCAAAGGGAATCAGTTGCAGGACAAGTTGCAGTGCATTATGGGGACTGTGCTGCACAGCCTTCATGCAGCAGAGTTCACTCTCTCTGGCCAGCTTGACATTTGTTTGTCTGAAGCTCTGAGCCAAAAGCATCATCTGTGTTTACTCTGCACTGGCATGTTTGACAAAAACTTGTCAATAGTAATTATTCCTCTTTAGGAGAACACGAGTGCTGAATTAACAAAAAATACAAGTTGTTGAGCTGACGAGCCATGAATGTTGATCTGATGCCTGGAGGTTCTTCAGAGCTCAATCCCTTGACAGCAATCCCTTGGAGATAAATTGCACTTGGGTGGGAATTAATTCAAGCCTCTTTCTGTGCAGGGAAATTGATGGATTTTGGTCTCGGCACACGTGATGTACAGTCGAAGGCTTTTACTTTCCAGAATTGTCTTTTCAGAGTACTGCGTGGTACTGGGAAACATATTTTCTGGAAGCCTCGTGGAAAGAAAGAAAAACTGCTGTAATGAATTTAAATGGTGGAAGGGGGGAAAAAAAGCGAGCGAGATTTGACAAATGAGTTTGAACACTTTTGACTGTCAAGCCGTTAATTTATGACTGAGCAAACTTCCACGTGTTTAGCTTGGACGCATAACACAGAGGCCCACAGCTCTTGGAGGTGACTGCTTTATGAAATATGGAGGCAGGCGTGCTATTTATTTATTTCTTTCCTTGCCTGGCGCTTTCATGGCCCTATTTGTTTTAATCCTCGCGAGTGTTGTAGGAGAACCCGATTCCTGTTCACATTAATAAAAATAATATTTTGCGGAGCAAGGTCTAATGGTCAAAATGTCACATCTATGACTCGCTCTTTTTCCTACCCGCAACCATAATTCAACAAGCTGCTCTTTTTATTTGCTTCGTTCTTGAGCCGCCAAGGACACATCTTCTTATAACTGCATACTGTTGGTCCTGCCTGCACACATGTGCTGGTTCAAATTAGGGTTTACGGAGCTTAGATGACAATGCCAATATATATATTTTCCTATTAACATCTTGAAAGATGACAGATTTAGAGCAAAAACAAGCTTCTGAAACAGCACTTAGACTGTCATGTGCTGTCAAAACTCCATACTAATTGAATCTTTTCAGTGGGTTAGCAGTTCCTTAAGGCAGGGTGACACAAAGTTCACTGCATGTTTTCAGGCTGTGACCCCTGGAATCTGTTAAGCACAATACTTTATCATATAATCAGTGGAAATCATTGGCTGGTATGTGTTTTAGTTTTAATAAAAAGTCACTCTCAGCGCAATGTATCAATTCCACCCTCTTTGGAAATGTCACTTTTGTGCCTTTTGACTTTCCAAAATGCTTTTTATTCTTCAGCTGTGAAAACGTTTGAAGCTCTTTATCTCCCTGCTCGACTCTGAGCCTCCCCCTTCCTCCCTCTTTCTCTCTCTGGGATCACTCCCCTCTGAGGCGTTTGACTGAAAACATGCGCTCCTTAATCACTGGGGTGACAGTCCCTGCCCTGTGCCCCGCTGCAACAATAAAGGCAGGGTCACACTCAGTGTCAGTTCCAGGCGTGATGTTTGAAGGAGGAAGGCGAGGGTAAAGAAAGAAAGAAAGAAAAAAAGAAGGGGGGCGAAAGGAAGGAGGGGGGGGGGGGGTGATGGAGAGAGAATGAAAGCGGCAAAGGCTCCGGGAAGCTCAGGGAAGTATTGCAAGCATGTCTGCTGCAGGAAGAATGTCCTCTAAAAATGGAGGAACTGATTTAAAGTCAACAGGATTCAGGGTGTTGAAGAAAAGGAGTTGACAGAATTGTGTAGGTTAGTTTCACTTGCTGGAGTATCTAGTGTGTGTGTGTGTGTGTGTGTGTGTGTGTGTGTGTGAATCACAGGATCCCATGACCCGGTGACCTGGGGGACCTTGTGCTTCTGTTTGTCTGGCTGATTGACAAATGAAGGGGCAGGCAGCAGGGGGCTGGGCCTCTGTGTGTGTGTGTGTGTGTGTGTGTGTGTGTGTGTGTGTGCGTGTGCGTGTGCATGTGTGTGCATGACTTTTGCTCTGTTGCCTTTGCGTTAATCTGTATATCACATGAACAAGAGTGTGCACAGGTATTTCTGAATGATTAGGCGTGCGTTCTATATGTACGCATGCACTTGTGTGCGATCAAGTGTGTTTAAAGTGTAAAAGCACATTTGAAAAATCACATAAGCAGGTGTTAGCCAACGTCTAACAAGCAACATTTAAGTTTCAGCATGTGTGTGTGCTTTGTTGTGTGCAACTTTGTGTGCGTGTTTGTCTCTGAATTCCTGTGGAGTTCATGGTGAGGCCAAGCCCCATGGCTCAGCGCCGGGAGAGCCCATTACTTACAGAGCAGTGACACCGGGACGGCCGGGGCCTGTAATTGATGCCTCCTGTATGGCAGGAAAGGCGCTCAGTCACGCAGCCAAAGGACAGGGTCACCCTGCAGACAGGCCAAGGTGGGTGGGAAGGGTGAGAGATGGTTGTCGAGCTCTCCTATTGGCCACCGTGGTCATTTTTGGTTGCTGTTGATTTAGCATGTTGCCTAAATGTTTTGTGTGTTATAATAACACTCATAATCATTATAATTTCGACCACCACCAACTGTATGTAAGTAATTGTCAACAAAAGCAAAAAAGCTCCCATATGCTTCAAAAAGGAGTGAAATAAAATCTGAAAAAAGGATCAGGTGAGACTTAGAGTGTACTTTACTAAGTAGAGAAAAGTATATAAATGTTATATTTAACAAAATATATGTTTCTAATATGGTGGTTAGCACTGACGTCTCTTCATTGGTGTAACACAGGTTCAAACAATCCCCTTAAAGTGCATGAAGACATAATAAGGGACATTTCTTACTGCAGTTGTGTTATGGACCTTGCCAAAAGCTCTCTTAGTACTAAAAACTCCAAAGTTTTTTTTTTTTTCAAAGAGTTAGATGAGAAGATTGACACCCCTATGTCTGTGTTAAGTATGGAGTTAGAGCCAGGAGGGGATTAGCTAACCTAGCTTAGCATAAAGAGAGTGGAAGGCCTTTGGAGTTGTCAATTTTTTGAGAGCACAAAGACCAAATGCCAGGGCAGCAAGATCATCAAATAAAACATGATTTTAAGTCCACAGAAATAATGAATATAACTTAAAGGTCCAGTGTGTAGCGTGTTTAGTTGTTCATTATCAAAATCTGTGTTGCCTGTTCACAAACTTGTCCTTTTTCATGAATATTTACCACCACCATCAATTCCAAGTATTCCTTTTGGCTTGAAATGTTACATTTGCATTCGCATGAACTGGGGTAGACGCTCCATATTCATGCTCCATCTTGAAATACGTTAGCCAGTAAGGGACATACAGGACATACTGCTCCGCCTTTTGCGTTTTCGCTGTCACATGATAAACTCACAGGTGCTGCTAATGCTGCTAACAGGTATCGTAGCTTCCCGGCCCCGGCAAGTTTGAAGAAGGAAACATGGAGGACCACACGTATTCAAAATCCAAATGTCAGGAACAGGAGTCTTCTTCTTCGCCCAGAAAAAGAAAAAGGATACTGAAAAGAGCAAGAGACCGGCTTTTTGAAGCGTGAAGGCTCCCGTAGCTGTAATATGTACTTTGATTGCGATATATGATCTCAACGCTAGATGGGAGAAATTCCTACACATTGGATCTTTAAGGGTAACGTTACGTTTGTTAACATCAATGTTACAAACATTTGGCAATAATACTTGTTAGGCACGTAACTAACTAGCCAAGTCAACGTTGTAGCGATATACGAGCGATGCCTAAAATCTTTTTTGTCTTATTCCTTCGCTAGTTTATCAAACTTCCTTAACCTCAGCTCAGTCGAGCTTCTCTTCTGACACCAACACCTCAAAAGCTCAATGAGTAACTTTGTGTATCTTGTTCGATTTCTCCGTACACAAACAGAAATTAAAAAAAAATGTTTTTTTCTGTGGGAGTTGCGCTAGAGCCACTTCTTGGCAAACAACAGTCGGGCACAGGGACTTCCCCGAGTCTTGTCATCACCATGACGATGCCAGGCAAACAACAGAGCAGGAGCACAGAAATGCTGATGGATTACAGTGTTGTTTGTCAAGAAAATAGTTACACCACATAACCCCTTGTAAAACCACAAATTGTCATATTTTAAAACTATTTCCTTAAAGGTCCAATGTGTGGGAATTTCTCCCATCTTGCGTTGAGATCATATATCGCAATCAACTCTCTCACGCTACACAGTTCAAAGTATGTATTACAGCTACGTTAGCCTTCACGCTTCAAAAAGGGCTGGGAAGCTACGATACCCGTTAGCAGCATTAGCAGCACCTGTGAGTTTATCATGTGACAGCGAAAACGCGAAAGGCGGAGCAGTATGTCCTGTATGTCCCTTACTGGCTAACGTATTTCAAGATGGAGCATGAATATGGAGCGTCTACCCCAGTTCATGCGAATGCAAATGTAACATTTCAAGCCAAAAGGAATACTTGGAATTGACGGTGGTGGTAAATATTCATGAAAAAGGACAAGTTTGTGAACGGGCAACACAGATTTTGATAATGAACAACTAAACACGTTACACACTGGGGCTTTAAAAAGAAAAAAAAATCAAAATCATATGACCAACTGTTAAAATGATGGAAAATATGAATGGGAATATGAAATATGAGTGATTTGACAGTATGGTGAGGCTTTGGCAGAGGTTGTTGTACAATGAGCTGGAGAGAAGTCTTCTATCTTAATGCAGTCCAATCAGCCATATTTGCCTTTACCAAAGACAAATTGTCACATAGAATGAGCCCCATTTAAGGCCCAGGGCCGAAGCGGAAACAGCAGTCAGATGGAGAGTGTGCCTCCCGGTCAGCTGAGGATGAGCGATGGCCTGCCAGCCAGATGGACTCCTCCTTTGTCAGGGTCCTTTCACTTCCTGTGGTTGTCCTTTGATCTGCCTGATGACTAATGACTCCCCTGTGAAGAGCCAGGCAGGCAGACACGGGATCCCCATGTATGTATGTGTGTGTGTGTTTGTGTATAAGAGAGGGTTTTTACATGCTGCGCAGGGGGTCCCTCTTCAGAGGCTTTCAGTGCGAGGGAGCCCCCCCCTGCTCGCTTTGCTCTCCTGTTGCAGCAGAAGAAGAAGAGGAGGAGAGGTGTCTGAGGAGACAGGGGTGATTGAGAGAGGACAGAGAGGGAGGTCAGATACAGGGCATCAGGAGACACTCTCAGTAACCCACACACACTGTGACAGGGCCTCTTCACAACACACCCATACCCTATCTGACCCTTTAGAGCGGGCCGTGACACCAGCAAAGGACTACTTTACTCACTTAACTTATGTGAGTCTGCATTAATTCGAGAAACACAGTAGCACTAAAATGACTGACAGGAGTAATTTGCCATGTTTCATCTCAGTCGTGAAAATGTAGTCCTCATGTAGGCCCTGCTGTCTCTTATATAAAGAGCTTTCCTCGTCAAAGAAGACCTTATCTACGTTTTAAATTGGGCTCAGTGGTCTCGTTCTCGGACAGTATTTCATGTTGGCAGCTGAACGTTCTCCACCTTCTACCTCCACACACACACACACACACACACACACACACACACACACACACACACACAGGTTTGTGGCACTATCTTTGTGGGGACCCGTCATTGACATAATGCATTCCCTAGCCCCTTACCCTAACCTTAACCATCCCAACTAAATGCCTAACCTTAACCCTTACCCTCACCCTAACCAGAACCTCATTCTAACCCTAATCCTAAAACCAAGTCTTAACCCTCAAACAGCCCATTAAATTTGTGGGGTCCAGCATTTTGGCCCCACAAAGCTGTCTGGACCCCACAAATATACTGTATTCCCGAACACACACACACACACACACACACACACACCAGGGGCCTCATGTATAAAAATTGCGCAGCTTTCATACCAGAAAATGGCGTACGTCCAAAACTTGAAAAGTACCTACGCACAGAAATATTCACATGTATAAAACCGGGCGTACGCCACGTCCTGCCACCTTTCCTTTATACATCACAATTGACGTGAAATTGAGCGCACATGAACGAGCCACCGACCCCGCCTTGCCTCCTCCCATAAATTAATATGGACATTACTATAAATGCAGCCCCAACGTCATTCTTCGTCCAATCACAACGGGTTATCCCGCTGCAGACGGGAAAAAAAACTTCACCGACTGTGAGGTTGAGGTGCTGATCGCGGTGGTAGAGGCCAGAACAAAACAGTTCTGTTTGGAGGTTTGTCATCTTGGATAAGCAATAAAAGAAAATGCCCAGAGTGGCAAATGGTGACCGGCAGTGAATGCACCAAACCATGGCAGAAATTAAAAAAAAAGTCTAATGTCGAAGTGGAAATCAAGAGAATAGTGGCAGCGCCACACCAGTTACAGAACAACATGCATCTCAGTGTCAGTCCAAATTACGCACAATAAGCAGTATGAACTCACTGATGTAATACCATTTATTTTCTAAGTGTTAGTACGCTCAGTGAAACTGAGTCCAGCGCGAGGGAGATCCGACTCAGAGGAGGAGAGGTTAGTGAGGCCAGCGTCTCCACGGCAGGTGACAGTGCGCACGGATCCGCTGCGCCACGCATGGATGAAATAATGAAATAGTAAATAGGACTACAGTAACAGAAATATGTGCAGAATTAAGACAGTCAAGACGGTCCAGTGTTTGGTGGACCGGGTACACCTTGTTCACTTAATAGCCTACAAATCATCCACAGGATCAATTACGCATCACATGAGTTTGCCCCCCCGACACAGCGTTTGTTCCTGGGGAGATGGATGCGTGCGTCCCACCTGCTGTGCGCCATGGATGTCTGAGCCTCAGCAACTACAGAATCACAGGCACTATTGCATTTTTCCGTGCCGATCTTTTTGTTGCACAGTGAATAAGATATTTCATCTAAGGGAAATACAGAGGATGACTGAAAGTATTTTCTAAGTGGATTTTTCATTTATTTCCCGTCCTCATGTTTAACAGAGGTTAAGTAGCCTGCGAGAGAACAGTTAATAGTGTGAAAGATGTGAAACATTATCCACATAAATGATCAAACTTTTATGGAGTATCAGCACATATAATTATGTTTTTTCATAGACAACCTTACAGACGTGTGCCGGTAAGAGAAGTAGAAACTTTATTTTGTAATGTTTGGTGATTTTCGGCACTTTTCAGTTTGAATTTGCCACATTACAGAGCCAGAAAAGACTTTGCGGACGTTCTCACGTCAAGTTAATTTTTTATACATCACAAAGTGTCCGTGAAAACCAGCGTACGCATGCGTACGCAACGTTTATACATGATATATATACATATATACACGATACATCGATCTGGTTCGATATATCGATTCAATCCTCAACGATCCAACAATATCGATATCGATACATATCGTCTTTTTTTTTTTTTTTTCCAATTCCCACTTTATATTTATTCATTCATGTTAATGTTTAATATGTTTGTTTGTTTATCTATGCACCGATCTACAAGGCAAAAAGTGTAACTTATTGTGGCAATAAACCCTTTTCTGATTTCTGATTCTTTTTTTGTTAAAAAGAGTAATTAGAAGAGCTTAGTATTTGTAAAATCATATATTAGTTGCTTTTTGTCAATATATATAAATGGTACTGATTGTGTCAAATGGGTTGATGTATCGTCTCTCATAAGGTCTCAGGCCCCAGGACGGACTCGAATCAGAATCGTATCGTGACAAACTGATGTGTGAAATCAGTAAATATTGTAAAAAATCGATACGACCACACACACACACACACACACACACACACACACACACACACACACACACACACACACACACACGCACAGACAGACAGGAGGCGGCCCTCCCGCAGCCCTGATAGAAAGTGAAATGTGAGAAATGAGAACCAGGTGTGTGAAGGATGAGGGTAAGATTGAGCAGACAGAGGGGACGGGGGTGGACGGAGGGGGGTGGGTTCATGTTTTAAGCTGACCTAAGCAAAAAGGCCAACAGGTCAGTCACAGGTCAGGTACACAGGAGGGGATAGTGGAGGTGAGAAGGTTAGAGAGAGGTGAATCCAGTTGAGAGGAGGAGGGGGGGCTGTGGTGTGTTAGTTTAAACAGGTCACCTCTCAGCCAGTCGGCCAGGGGGGGAAGTGACCCCGAGCTTAGCCCTCTGATTGGTCACTGGTTAGCCCGACAAGCATACTTTCCCTTTGGTCTAACGGCTGTGGCGTGTTTCATGTTGATTCATCGCTCTGGAACCAAATGAGTGACAGTGCTGCTTTTTTTTGCGGGATGTCTTTATCTTGCCAATTACTGTAGCTGGGCCTTTTGTTGCCTTCCTGCCAGCCCTTGGGAGAGATCATACGGGCTGTCAGTCAGAGGCGGCTTCCCACAGAGACACCGAGTGATTGACAAGCACACGGATTGACAGATTGCTGCGGTGGCTGTGTGTGTAGTGTAAATGACTGCCGCTGTTTCAGCATGGGGCTAATGAACAAAGATATTTCTATTGTCACTCCCTCATGTAATATGACTGATGAAAAAATAGCTGAGGTGGGATCAAAGTGGATTGAAGTTATGGAATGCAATCTGATTTGCAATTTAGGCATTTGAAATGACACTGAAGGGACTGACTCATGCACGACAGGCACAAAGTGGCTGTCGCGAGCACTGAATGTCTGAACTTTTGGCTATGTGACAAGCCTTTCTAGCCACTGAGACACACTGGCTACGTTCACACCGCAAGTCTTGATGCTTAATTCAGATTGTTTTGCTCAGATTTTTTGTTTGGCTGTTCACATTACCTTTTAAAATGTGGCCGATATCAGATTCCAGTGTGAACAGTTTGCGGTTTCGAACTGACCCGCATGCGCAAAAGAACAATAAGAATGACATCAGACGCAGCACGCTGTTGCACTAAAGTTAGGGAGGTTATATAGGAAGTAAGCATTTTCACTTTTATTTCAAAATGTTTCTCTCCATTTTGTAGGTTGTAATGTTACTGTCTGTGTCTAGGGCTAACTCCCGCCGGCGCATAATTGTGACAAATGTCGATGTAGATTGATGTAAAAGTCGCATCAAATCCGCCTTGACCTGTCAAGACCTGGGTCTGATTCAGGACCATATATGGAAGTGGTCTAAATCTGACTTGAAAAAAATCTGATCTGGGCAATATTTGAGTGTTCACACTACTTCTGAAGAAGTCTGACCTGGTCACTTGACCCCAAAAAAGAGATTTGGGCCACTTTTGCCTGCAGTCTGAACGTAGCCACTGTCTCCAACTGGCATTCAACATTAATTCCACTTTGTGTGGACACAGCCTGCCCCTAGGTATATTGCTACCTTGCTCACACAGTTGACTGGATCATTTCAATGAGAAAGCAGAGCACCTTCACAGGCTCTTTAGACTCATCTGTCGTTGAATGATCACACTGCACCAGGAGGGTCCCAACCTTATGCAAAAGACACACCTTTTGACATTTAAATCAAAAAAGCTCGGTCTGCCATTCGTCCCCAGGACTCCGGTGAACTTTTAACACCAACGACGGTGCTTTGAAGAATGCAAATATGATCCACCCCATCGAAACGTTTACAGCAAAATCAGTGGCTGGCGGCGAAATATCTAAACACTCACAGATGATTTATCACCCACAGGATGCATCGGCTCGGGTTGAAAGGGGACGAGGAGCAAACCAGTCCGGGATCAAAGATAAACAGGAATAAATCCAGTGAAAAGGGAAAAGGGAGAGGAGTGGGCAGTGGGCCTGGAAGGATGTGGAAATGGGAGGAGGTGGCAAGGGGAGTGCTGGGTAGTTGATTTATGGGCCTTTTGGTATTTAAATCAGCCGTATACAACAGCCCTTCTTGTGAAATCATGTGCCGCGTTTCCCACCTTTCAGCCCATTTAACCCCCAGCTGGTGACTTTGATACTCCAGCGACAGGGCCGCATTTTTAACCCGGGGGCTGGCCAATGGGGTAGCTTCGCCTTCTTGTCCTCCATCATGGCCGAATGCCAGGAGAGAGCTGAGAGCATGATAGCCGGCGAGTCACACCCGTAACCCTGACAACTTATTGTCTGTAAGCAAACTTTTTTTTTTTTGGAATTGGAAGAGCAAGTGATTAAAAAGAAACTGGGAGGTGTGTGTATGTATGTATGTGTGTGTGTGTGTGTGTGTGTGTGTGTGTGTGTGTGTGTGTGGGGGGGTGCGTGGGGGGGGGGGGGGGGGTCTACAGGGTGTCAAAATGATGTAATGATGGTCGTCAAGCCATGAAAGGACGCCTATGTTTCATTTTTCCAAGCAGTGAGAAAGAACAGGAGGAAGGAAAAGAGAGACGTCTGGAAGGGAGAGGCAGCAGGGAGGGAGGAGGTGAATGAGCAATATGTGAGTGTTGAGAGAGCAGAGGGGGAAAAAAAGAAGGAACGCCAAGGCTTCAGGTTTGATGTGGGTGTTTTTCTGACAGCTATAATTCTCCAGCCTACAGAATTTCATCAACACAAGTTGTGTTAAAGCTGTGCCGCAGGGCTGCGGCCCTTTCAAGTCCCGAGCTCTGACAGGTAGATTTATTAGTCCTGAAATTTGTACAGATCACACGTCACTCATGGCAAACTGTCAAAGTGTCAACGCCGCAATGTTCCTGCAGGGGCCCTTTTTGCTTTTTCTAGCCATTTCTGCAGGGACACAAGATTTTTCACCACCACTCCAACTCAAAATATTATAGCTGTGTGAGCCAGAATACGGAGGAACAGAATCCATATCCCACTTAAGTCTCCTGATCCAAACATTTTTGACATGAGGCGGAAATAAAGAGTGACATAAATCATGAAAAAGTACATTTGTCTGAGATTAGCTGCAAAGAGGAAGATGGGAATAAGTTTAAAAGAAGTATCTGGACTGAGAGCATACATTTACAAACTCCGGGTCTGGTTACACTTTCTGGGCATGAGCTCAATAAATCAGTAAAACCTGAATCTTTGGAGCTTGAGAGAGAAAAGTGAGCCAGTTGGTCAGGAGGCGACGGAGGGAAGGCTGGGAGGGACAGAGGGAGGAGAATAAATTAGGTGGAGGTGCTGAGTGACACAGAGGGGGAAAGGGGAGGGGGAGGTAAACACAGGGCATGTGCAGGTTAACTTCACACTGCCAGATTTATGACCTGGTGCAACGTGTCGGTTCTCAACAGGATGGCTCAAACTTCTGAGGAAGGCATGTGTAAAAAAAAAAAAGGTAGGCAGGTTTGAGAAAAGGGGGGGGCTCTCTTGGCTGCCTGTTAAGAACCTCCTTCAGCTCCACATCTGGTTCATGGAGTTAATTAGTCATATTGGGGTTGTCTGAAGATAAATTTATCATCCCGAAAAGAACACAAACATTGTGAAAAATGAAAGGAAGTGAGGTGACACATTGCCTGACGTTTAAATAAATCAGTTCAACATGATTAAAAAGTTACGGCCTGTTGATGGGAGCGAGCAGCTCGAGAGGGAGGGAGGGAGAGAGCGAGGGAGAGAGCCTATCGTACAGGGGAAGCCTTGTCTCTGACTGCCTGCTGCGCGTGTGGCGTTTGCTCCTCTTCTTCATGTAGCAATGAGAGGTAATTCGTTTGTGGGGAAAGAACGTCTGTGACACCTCTTACAGCAGCTCCATGTGTTATTTTTATGATGTGCTGCACTACAGCGCTGTGGATCATGGCTGCTTTCATCCTGGTGTAAACAAAAGCCATTGTCGTCTTCCTCCTTCCCCCTGTTTGTTTAAAAGTCACGAGTTTGATAATTTATTTCCACCCAAGTCTATCTTAATGCAATACTCAGGATTCCTTAGAGTGACAATATGTAACTTTTCTGATACTGTGTAATTTTCCATCCGATGATCATAAATGACCTGTAACAGCCAACGAGACTAACAAAAATGTGTGTATGCCCTCCAGCACTCGCAAAGCAGACACTCTTGTGGCGTACACTTCGCGTGCTGCTTAGTTTTACACACGCGTTTCACCCTAGCAGCTGCCTGTACAACTCTCTGTTGTTAAATTGGTGCGTGTAGAGTGATAGCTGCGTGTGTAGAAATGATATAATTAGCTTGTGAGCATGCAGATCTCATGGCCACATAGTAGGTCTGTTTATACTATCCACTTGGAGGACGCATTTCACACAATGGCAGTTGATCACTCGCTACAACGGGGGCGTGCCTATGTTCCCACATTTCTAAGATTTTTTTTCTCCAAAATTAGGCCCTATGTTCCCACATTTCCTTTTTCATACATTTTTATCCCAAGATTTTCTCCCAATTTGGTAGCCAATTACACCCAACCTATTATCCAGTAGCAATGGACTACAGCTGGAATGAACCCTAACCCTAACATAGGGCCTAATTTTAAGAAAAATCTTAGAAATGTGGGAACATAGGGCTGACCCCGCTACAACTGTGCGGACATGTCTGCATGGCCACAAAAAATTGGCTCTCTTGCTGCATTCAGATCTGAATGCTGAGTGTTTTGCAGGTTGTGTTTTATTTGGGTTTTTTTTGTGAAGAAGGGAGCCAACAGCACAGATGTTAGCTGTGTGTGTGCGAAACAGTGGACTTAATTGGAAAAGGGAAATTCCCACTGCATTCGGCCAACTCAGACTCAGATTTAGTGTCATATTAGCTGTGGCTGGACTGTAGAAACTGAATTTTTCTACAGAATGAGGAGAAGTTATCCCACATTTTTGGAGGCGTTTGGAGGGAATCTCACCGGAAAGAGTCACGGTGAGATTTTTTTCAGGGGACTACTTTTGCGTTACCTCGCAATATGTTTTTAAAATAATTTATAATTTATACTTTGTATTGATCCCCAGTGGGGAAATTACAATACAATGCAGTTTTGCGTTCTCTCACAATATATTGCGTCCCCTGGCAATATGTTTTGCCTTCCCTCGCAATATTTTTCTTCTTCCATTCCCGAGACATGAGTCTCTATTTCCACTCAGCTGTCCAGCGCAACGCCACAATATGGATCAGCTCGTTCATATCTGTTCTATAATCAATACCTATTTCTTAAATGAATGAAAAGATAAAGTGCGTGTGCCGCATGTGGCGATGAACCAACACTGATCGAATTATCAGAGAATCTGCAGGTCCCCTCGGAGCTTGTGTCCATTTTATTTCTATGGTTGTATCAAATTAGACAAATAACTAATAGCCTATGTTCTTTATCAGACAGTAAACAAACACGTACGGATAACCACCACCTAAATTAGAAACCGCATAATATGCCGCAATAGACCCAAATGTAGGCTATCAGACACTATACATTTGAAACCAAATATCCTAATAGGCCTACTTGTAACTTCTTATAAGACACCATTTTATCTAATTTGAAATCAAATACTATGCTATTAGGTCCCAAATGTGTTACAGTAGATGCCATGCTACCAAATTGTAGACACCGCTTTTACCAACCATATAGCTTAATTAGTTATTAAAAGAATGTAA